>NC_051221.1:27427521-27655021 GCF_015220715.1 Pygocentrus nattereri | reverse complement strand
GAGTGGTCTCTTCTAGAATGACAATGCCCCACCATGCACAGAGTACAAGGGGTCACTGACTGGAAAATTATTTAAATCATATGCAATGACCTTCACAGCTACCAGATTTGAACCCACTTGAATATCTATGGTAGATGTTGGACTGACGTATTACACAGTGGTCTCATACACAGTCACGAAAAAACATCAACTAGGGAAATATCTTTTGAAAGAACGCTGTTCCATCCCTCCAGTGCGTTACAGTTTCAGAGACTTTCAGAATCAATGCCAAGTCACAATGAAACTGTTCTGGAGGACTGTAATGGCCAACACCTCAGCAAGACACTTGCTTTGCTTTTCCTTCAATTTGTCCCGCCCGCCCGCCCGCCCGCCCGCCCGCCCGCCCGCCCGCCCGCCCGCCCGTCCGTCCGCCCGCCCGCCCGCCCGTCCGTCCGCCCGCCCGTCCGCCCGCCCGTCCGTCCGTCCGTCCGTCCGTCCGTCCGTCCGTCCGTCCGTCCGTCCTGAAACACTGGATCAAGATCCATCAACTGCTAAAGAAACACCTGTATATTCCCTTCAATTATTCAAGTGTTGCACAAGAGAAAAAGGAAATTATATTCAATTGAAAAGGAATGATAATGACTCTATCAATAAGAAAATGAATAAATGACTGGTTTCTGAAGGACAACAGGTTTGACCACAAGTAGTCTTCCAAGTTGGAGCCCTTACCCTCCCTTCATCTGAGATCCAATCATTAATCCAAGCTCTGTCTGCATCCTGAGCTCCTGAGAGACTTAGAGCTGCCTAAATCCATTTTGCAATCAAAAGATTCCACTATTGACACAAGGCTTGCATGCCAGACATAAATTTAAAAAACGGTAAATTACAGAAACATGTCTGTCCATTTCATTTTTCTTTCTACAACCCTGTCGCTGAAAGACACAGAGAAAGTGAGAATTGCTGCTTTAATGACTTTGAAAATGAACCCAGAAAAGGAGCAGAGAATACATAAAATTCTTCACACCTCAAATTATGTCTAAAAGAATATAAAAGCTTAGGTTTCTGGTACTCACAAAATATCTGGCAAATTAATTCCTTGCAAGCTGGAAATTCAAAAGCAGAACTATGTTAAACTTAAGGAATCCGAACAGACAACCTATGATGTCAAACACTGATACTGTATGACACTATCATTCTATGCACAAAAAATCCAAATGAATGTAGAATCAGGATGTTTTTTTTTTACTAGATCATGACATGATAAAGTGGTGGAATGCACTGCACATGAATGGTGATTTGAAATCAAGCAACAAGCCCTTTTTCACAGGCAAGTTGAAATGCTTAAACAGGCACAACACATGCATACCGACCAATACACATCTGAAAATGGTGCAGATACACACTGCAGCACGCCATTTACATGCTTGCTTAGACACGTGCAAACCACATAATCTAAATCTTGTTACTGAAAGACAGTAATGCATGTGACACCTTTATTTACTGAGTAAAATGCTTAATTTAGCTACCAATGTCAAATACAAACAAAAAAAACTTTAATTGTTTAAGATTATAATGAACAACAGAATTGTCCAGTTACACCTAACATATGGGTTCTAATAGAATTGGTTAAGTGTTTATTTTTAGTTTTTAAAAGTACTCTATACTTTTATTTTCTGCAGTAAACTTGTTTCTATAGGTTGGGAGCTCAATCAAAGTCAAAAGCTTTCTTTATAGCTATAATAAGCAAATGGCTTAGCCATTAAGTATGGATGGTACCCAGCTGGACCATACACACGTGTTATCACATAGTGGTCCCATCCAGGAGGGGGTGGAGAAGCTGGGCATCTGAGGAAGATTGAGGGGCAGGTTGGGAACTTTAGGCAAAGGCACGCTTGGCAGATTGTTGGTTATAGTCCTGCCAGAGATTGAAAAGAAAAAAAAAGAGAGAAGAAAAAGCGACAGAAGAAAACTATGAAGAGAAAAAGATGAAATGGCTAATACAAAGAGGGAAACATTGCAGAGCTTTAAGGATGATGCAAATAGGAAGGATACTGAAGAGAGGCTTAATTTTCTGCAATAATCAAGTAAAAAGAAAAGCAGAATACCAAAAAGCAGTGGAGCTAATACCCAAGTGTCATAACCAAGCAAGGATGGCTACAAACAAACATAATAAAATATGTAAAAAAAAAAAAAAAAAAAAAAAAAGATAAACATCATCCAATTATAAAGAAATATTTAATATGTGGCACAGAAGGCACAGACATCTGATGACAGACTCTGCCTTGCTGTCCAAACAAGAAAGCTATAGTTTGCTCATAGTGAGTCTACAAAACATGAAGGTCTTACTTGACCGACTGCCATGTCTCTTGCTCAAAGCCACGATGGACAGACTGAGCGATGGATGACTCCATCAGGTCAATGTAGCGCACCACAAGGGGCATGTAGAGCTCCTGCAGGTGCCTGTGGAATGTTCCGTTGCACAGGTGAGCTAGAGGAGTGAAACACATTGTAATGACTAAGTTTTCAAAACTGTAGTGTACAGTGAACACTCTTCAATTCTAAAGGTTCCCTTTGTAAAATTTCTCAAATATGGTGGTACAAGCCCAAAGCAAGCACCAAATAGTTTCACTATTAGTAGTAAAACAAATCCTTTGAGAGACTACATTAAAAGTATAAAGAGCAGTAATTATCCTGATCCTGAGTGCTAAAGAGAATTTTGCAGCCAAGATGAACCGGAAAAAGAAATTCAAATTAGTAGAAAAAACATGTAGTAGTGCGTGGGATAGAAGAAGCAGATGAGTAAAGGTAACACATTCCCACAAATCCCCATGGAATTGTATCTTAACCAAAGTGAGACTCATGGGTGGGTGGGGGGAGTGAGACAGAGAACCAGAGGGAGAGGGAGAAAGAGAGAGTAAACGGGGAAGAGAGAGAAAGGGTGGGGGGTGAGACACAGAGACACAAAAAAGAGAGAGAGAAAGAGAGAGAGAGAGAGAGAGAGAGAGAGAGAGAGAGAGAGAGAGAGAGAGAGAGAGAGAGAGAGAGAGAGAGAGAGAGAGAGAGAGCACGAGAGAGAGCGCGAGAGAGAGCGCGAGAGAGAGCGTCTCATTGGGCATCATTAGTTATAATCCCCTCTCACTCTGTTCCTTCTTCATTAACACTAGCCTTTTTACTCTCGTGGGTGTGTGAACACGTTTCACAACCATTTAACATCTTGAGGAGATGAAGAAACTCATGAGCATTTAGTGACAGCAACATGAGCCCTGGAGCTTGATATTTTACAGTATCAGGGACTGAATGATGAGCAAATACACCTCAAATTAAAATTCCAGTAAATGTATTGCCATTTGAAATGTGTGAAAAATGCAGCTTCTTTTTATGCACATAGGCATTATTGCAGAGGCTTTAACACTACTGTATATACAACGTTGTATTTTACCACCTGTAATGCTTTAACACTACTTTAAATGAAAGATATCTGGTAGTCAACAATAAACCATAAGATCAGTATGTAATTTGGGTCCACAGTTAGACCTCATTTACATTTTAATGTACATCTCTGAAACTATGAGATTAAAACCTGAGTGACTTAGGTTCACAGAAATGAAATCCCTTGACACTGAAGCAAGTGCATACATCTCATTTACACTTAAAAGCAAAATAATGATTCCTTCATTTCTCCACATCGCACACGGTTTTCTCATTATATTTTAGGCCGTATGAAAAGAGTGTTGTGACAGATTCAATAATTGAGTGTGGTGCAGAGGAAAGCAATTAGAGAAGAAAACAATGTGCATCTACTTTAGCCTTATACAAACAAGTGTGCATAAAAAGACAGTCTTTTAAGGAGTGCTACTCTTGAGTGTGTAGCTCAACAGTGTAGCTGACTTTACTTTTAGTTTTTTAATCATAAAACCATGTGTCAAACGTATAGATGTTGCCTGTATAGCTGGAGCAAAAGAAGAGGGTACAGCTTTGTTTGCTAATGAGTAGACTGCTGTAAGAAAGCCAGAATTCGTTTTGAGCTAAAAAAAAACAAAAAAACACTGCATATCGAAACTGTCCAAACAAAAAACAAACAAAAATGTTAACATTGCAAAATAGTAACATCACAGTACAAGGAAAAAAACATTTTTAACATTAAGTGATTTTTGAGAATTTCTTTTGGTTCATTCACACAACAAGGGTAGCTGCTACAAACAGCTGTGTAATAATGTACAGAAATAAAAAAATGAAGAAATAAAGGAGATATATAGTTTCTTTTTAGACAGTGATAAAGTACTATTGTCATATTTTTACAATTGTTTTCTCAATTTCTTATGATGTATGATGTATGTGCATGTTAGATGAGTCTAACATATACAATGTATCACATTTGCATAGTAAGGCCTAAATGAACAATGTAAATAGCAAAATCTTTGGAGGTACGCTAAAGCATTCCTGAATAGATTCCTGAATAGGTCAGATCCTCTATACTAGCCCTGACAGATCACTATATTGTCGCTGTTGGAACGATACCTAATATCTCCATTTTTGTTTTTTTTTTAGATTTTTTTTTTTTTTTTTACATAATTTGGAAATGCCTGTTACCCTTTACATTGTATGCAAATTTAAGGAGGAATGGGCCAAAAGAAATAGATCCAAATTACTTGGAAAAAAAACACTGTTTACATTGTGTATTCCTTCTGCTGTAAAGTTACCATTTTGGAGGCACAAGGTTTGGTTCTGACAGCATCAATATGCATCTTATTCCTGTATTGTTACTACTGGAGCACAAAACATTAACATTTTCTAAGCATGGTTGTTTTCTGTTACACTGATGGTGTTCATTTCTGTATTTGACAAGGCGCTGGATGGAGAGTTAATGAGATAAACAGGTAGACAGAGAGGAAACAAGTGTGCAGAGACAAAGCACTTACAGGAAAAGAGGGAGTGAAAAACAAAAACAAAAATAAAGAGTGAGAGCGCAATAAAGAAAGAAAAGGGGAAAAAGAAAGTGTAAAGAGAACTAAAGAAAGAAATGGAAGAGACAGCAAAATAGCAAAATAAAGTAAGGAAGCATGAAAGAAACACAGAATGAAAGAAAGAAAGAGCAAAAGAATGAAAGAAAGAAAGAACTACAACAGAAGAAGGTGACAGTAGGAATATAGTGTACTGAAGTAAACCTACGGTCAGTGCGCAGGAAATTGTTGAGCAGCTGAAAGAGAGGAAAGCTGTCCCAGGAGTCCTGCAGCTGCACAGCTAGAGCAGCATCCATATCTACTGTGTAGAGGGACAGGAAAGTTTCAGCATGCTCTGCCATCACATCTGGCCACCAGGAAAAGGCCTATGACACACAGACACAGACAGGCACAAATTAACAGCTGGATAAGCATAAGAGATATGTTTCAAACAGTACATAGTTTCAAGAGAGAAACACACGAAGAGAGAGCACTACATAAAAAGAACTAGGCAAATTCACATGCCAGAGCAGACAAACATGTTCAAGGTTTCACTGAATTTAACTGAACACACAAAATACAATGAGAGGGACGTTACCAACCAGAAGCTCACTGGATGACAAGCAGTACAATAAAGAGACCTTGAGAGCAGAGAATACACAGCACTCAAACTCTGAGCTACACACAGAGGCAAAAACCATATCACCATTATAGAGCTATAATAAAAACACAACCGAGCCTTCACTGGGCTGTGCTTTGTCCAGGAAGCATCACATTGCATATAGAATCCACTGAATGGGACATGCACATAATTTAGCTTATTTACTCTGTTGTTGAGCCATTAAATGTCAAGTCATGGCTGCTTTTGAATGTTTAGGTGCTTTATGGGTGTTGGCACATCCAGTTTGACACCCTTATTGTCCAAGCATGCAATAATGGCACTGAAGGTAACAACTGTCTCCTTTAACACATATGAAATCTATCACTGCATAGTGTTGAGCTCCTATCTATGATTCAATGTGTTTGATGGAGATAGCTGCCTTGGTACTTTACTTTGCAATAGAGGAGACAAGTGCCCTCTAGTTCTATTCACTGGCACTGAAACGGTCATTCCACAATACAGTGCGGAATTTACAAGCAAAATTTGTTAAAAGCCAACTCTTCACAATGACAAAGTAACAGTACAAATGGACAGGGAATATTACACTGGTTGTTCAAGACAATGTAAGAAACAAAGGCTTTATTACACTGGTAATCATTTAGTACAATGTTTAGGCATTACAAACATGCAAAGCTTTAATGTGGACCATCACACCTAATAGTCTAAGCAAAGAACCAGAAAATGGTATACTTTCTTGAAACAGCTGTGAATGCAGAAAGACTCACTTCACTTTAAACTGATCTATAGACTATTAAATAAGGGCTGATGTTTTGGATGGTATTACAAACTTGGCACTGACCTTCTGGGATGCATGCCAAAAATGGTTAAAAATACTGCACTACACACTTTTCTTTTAACTTTACCTGAATCTTAAAACTGTGAACGGCAAAAAAATGTCACAAATTCAAGAAAGGCCCCCTGACATGCTGTAGTTGGCTAAGAATGTTGCACTCTATCGTCCAATCGTATGCCACAGCCATCCATGCCCAGGAGTCTCAGCAAGCAAAATGGGAGGGATGGACTGCTTAGGACCTGTCTCCTTATTTATTCAGAGCTCTGTAAGAAATTGTAAGCCTTTGTTGTGCAGTTACTGCTCTCCGCCAAGCATCTACAGCTCTTCCACAACTCTGTGTAAGCTTAAAAAGATGCACTCACTGGCTATGTTAAAGACAAAGTACATGGCCTCAGCCTTGCAGGTTGGTTGCTATCGTATGACAGAAAGGACATGGGAGTTGGCAATGGGGAGATAACTAGGGAAAATAAAAATCAACAAAATATTTATTACAAAAACACAAAAAAGAAGAGCATTCTGTTGCTATATTTATTTTACTGAATCCAAGAAATATACACTATACACAACAGTACATGGACACCTGATGATCACAGCTATACTATATTGCCAAAACTATTCACTCACCCACCACCTCACCAATTGAGTTTAGGTGTTCCAATCACTTCCATGGCCACAGGTGTATAAAATGGTACTGTGATAGGATGCAATCTGTGCAACAAGTCCAGTCATGAAATTTCCTCGCTACTAAATATTCCAGTCAACTGTCAGTGGTATTATAACAAAGTGGAACCGATTGGGAACGACAGCAACTCAGTCATGAAGTGGTGAGCCATGTAAAATGACAAAGCAGGGTCGGTGGATGCTGAGACGCATAGTGCGCAAAGGTCGACAACTTTCTGCAGAGTCAGACGCTACCAACCTCCAAACTTTATGTGGCCTTCAGGAGGGGGGATTATGGTGTGGGGCTGTTTTTCAGGAGTCGGGCTCTGCCCCTTACTTCCAGTGAAAGGAAATCTTAATGTTTCAGCAGACCAAGAGATTTGACAATGTCCATGAGATTTTGGACAATTTGTGGGAACAGTTTGGGGCCGGCCCCTTCCTGTTACAACATGACCACGCAACAGTGCACAAAGCAAGGTCCATAAAGACATGGATGAGCGAGTTTGGTATTGAAGAATTTGACGTCAACCCGATAGAACAGCTTTGGGATGAATTAGAGCAGAGACTGCGAGCCAGGCCTTCTCATCCAACATCAGTGTCTGACCTCACAAATGCGCTTCTAGAAGAATCGTCAAATATTCCCATAAACACTTAAATACTTATGTAAATATAGCGTATATGAGCTTATTGGACATTCCATTCCAAAACCATGGGTATTAATACAGAACTGATGCCCATTGTGACCACAACAGCCTCCAATATTCTGTGAATGCTTTCCACAAGACTTTGGAGAGTGTTTGTGGAAATTTGTGTCCGATCAGTCAAAAGAGCATTTCAAATATCTGGCACTGGTGTTGGACCAGAAGGCTTGGCTTGCAGTCAATGTTACAATTCATCCCAAAGGTGTTCAGTGGGGCTGAGGTGAGGGCTCTGTGCAGGCTAGTGTAATTCCTTCACACCAAACACATCAAACCTTGTCTTAATAGAGCTGGCACAGGAGCACAGCCATGACAGAACATGAAAGGGCCTTCCCCGGACTGTTGCTACCAAATTGGAATTACAAAATAATCTAAAATGTCTTTGTGTAAGATTAACATTACATGGAGATTGCACAGCTATGTGCTTAATTTAATATATCTGTCAGCAATGAGTGTAGCTGAAATGCCTGAACTTGGTAATTAGAAGGGGTGTCCACATCCTTTTGTCCAAACAGTGTACATGCAGATATAAAAAAGATTTAATCACCACTCTGCAAATTGATGTCAGTTGCAAGAATGAAACCTACACAGATTCTTATTTTCCTCTGTCACTTCTGTTGAAAAGTAAAGCAGTTTAGCATGAGCAGTCACAAAGTCTAGAAGTGATTATCTTAGCTGTATTGTATTTATATATGCTGTTTGTCACCTTATACTTCAACATAATGTATCAATGCAGTGACACTTCAGAAGAATGGGTGTCTCAAAACCGATTGCTCTATTAGCTAATTATGTCTTGTCATGTTCTTCATTACAGGAAAAAAAAAACACACACAACGTAAGTGCAAATCAACATTCCCAAAGCATATGGACACACTGGACTTGTCAAATTTTAGAAAATCAAATATTCACGTTTCCATGAGTGCTTTCACCCACACAGGTAGGCAACAGCAATGCAGGCAACATTTTTAATAAAAATAAAGATATTGAAGATGAAACACATATGCCAAAAAAGTTGTTCAATGATGAGTTAATTATACGTACTTTGATGGCCTTGCTTTCTACATATGGTCAGGTATTTGCAGTACAGGGCCAAGCTTTTCTCTGAAGAAAACTTTTGGTAAACACATCTTTTGCAACAAATCTGTTCCTCAGATGTGTTCATATCAAAGGCAAACAGAAGTTTTGTTTCAAAGCTAGCATTAGACTTGCAAGTATTTCTAAAACAACAATTTTTTGTTTTTTTCCCTAAACTAAACTTGTGTGGTCAAGTCTTACAGCACAGACAGCTTAATGGAGATTAGATGTGAATGTAATTTTTACATGACTGAAATTCTATACATTCTGACTTGATAACGATTTTTAAATTTTGCTCAGACTTGCTCGTTTGTCGCATTACTTTTTGTGCCTGTTGCCATTAAACACTCAACCTATGATCTGTATTTATTTCAGACATCTGGACATATATAAAGCCCAGCATCTATGAGACATCAGATATAATTACTGAGAAATGACAAAATTAAGTAATTGTCAATGGATTTTTCCCCAGAACTGCAAGCACAAAGGCAGATTATAGATAAAATTAAATTTACAGTATGTACAGTAAGGTAATAATCAAGTGTCAGTGAACATGAGCAGCTATTTTTAATCATGCTGACATGATTAAAGGAGTGAAAACTTGCTGTTCTCTTTTGCTGTCTCTCCACAGGTCTTTATTGTTAGCCAATAAGTCATGCATTGACAGCTCTCTGAAAAGAGTCGATCAATTTTTCTTCATATTCTTACACACCTAGATGCTTGTGTGACAGTTGCCCAATTAACTGAGACTAAAGCAAACCCTGTCGTTTGTCTCAGATTCTTTCTCTCCCCCACCACAGAAGAGAGAAGAAATCTCTTATCATAACTGCCAACAGTAGGCAAAAGATAAAAGTGCAATCAGTCAAACGAAAAATGTGTGTTGAAGAGAAGAATGCTGCAGATATACTGAAAGATTGCATTGTGAGCAGATATCTTTGCGAATGTGAGTGCGTGAGTGTATGTGTGTGAAGGGTGTAGGAGGGTATGTGGGAGCATACACCACTCTTATTTGACTTCTGTGATACTGGAACTGGCCTTGAGGATGCTCATCTTCGAGCCTTTCATAAGCAGCTTTTCAACAGCATAGGGCCACCTCCTTCACTCCCCCTGTCTCAAACACCAACACCAGGGTATGCATGCAGATCATATTGGTGTTACCATGAGTGGCTAAGTACCTTCATCTCTTTGACAATTGACAGTAAAAATAAATAAATAAAAATTCTAAATTACTGTTTAAGCTGAGTTAGTTTTGCCAAGCGAAGTTCTCTGATGTAATTTGAGTGGCTAATTTGCATGTATAAAGTATGTAATTCCACCAAAATACCATAAATAGTCCAGATGTTTGCATTATGTGACAGATGCCATTATCAGTAAGAATAACACCAGATAGCATGGCAGTGTATGTTAGCAAGTTTTGTTATTACATTACTGTAAGGTGGATTTGAACAGGACTATTGCTAAGATATTTTAATTGCTATTACTGAGAGAACCCCAGGTTCAGCAAATTGTAGAAGATAATTCACTTTAAAATGATTACAGTCAGACCTGTAAAATTTCAGATTTCTACTGGATTAAAACCTCAGACCTCAGTGATATTCACTAAAGTAATACCTCTCCAGAAAGAGGCTTAAATGTAGAGATAGCATTAATCCTAATACCAGGTATCGGTATTGGTACAACATCAGCAGAAAATGCTGGATCTGATATCAGAGAGAAAAAACTAAATGAATCCAGTTTAATACTGTAACAAACTGATCCTGAAAAAGCACCACCCACATTGTGCAATGTGATGCTGTTATCTAAATATTTCTTCTTGTGGAGTAGTAGTGTGTTTCAGCAAATTGTGCTTCATAACAATAGATACCGTTTGGATGCTCATCAAGTGAAATGCTTCAATCTTAAAGCCTTTAAAAGAAGACAAATCACACTGGCATCAGTACTGATTAACACTCAAGGTTTCGATGTTGGTATCAAGAAAACAGTGGCCATCTTTACTTAACATGTCAAAACCTTTTCCATTTGTCTTTCCTGAAGGTGATTCAGCAAACATGCTAACATCAAAAATACCAACATGATAACCTATGAAAAATGTATAAGGCGTATTAGGTAAATAAAACTATGAGGCACAGCACACAAAACCAACTAATAAAAACTGTTGATGTATTGAAAGACAAAATGATTTTTGAGCTTGACATAACCTAGATGTGTATATACTTTTCACATGGCATGAGTATGACATGCAGTATTTTTAAATTTTGCTAAACTTTACAACTGACATCCTTTTGACTTATTAGTTTTGTTTTTATTCTAAAAGAAGTATTACATGTATTTACTTTACATAAATTCAGATAAATCATGACAAATTATAAACTTTATAAAGTTTATTATGTATATAAAAAGTATGGGACACTGCATAAAAAATTAAGAAATAAAAACTGTCCAAAAGTGATGTGACTGATGAGAAAGGTCAGCTGAAAGCAATAACAGAAACTTACTTACCTCTCTTCCCTTGTGCATTTACAAAATATATTGCGGAGAAGAGAGAGAGAGCGAGAGAAAGAGAGAGAGAGAGAGAGAGAAAGAGAGAGAGAAAGAGAGAGAGAGAGAAAGAAACAGAGAGAGAGAGAGAGAGAGAGGTGCAAGACAATTACAGAGAGTTATGCATTTTCTAAAGTTCCTATACAGTATGATACACAGTATGTCAGCATAAAAATAAGACAAAAGCATATTCTAAACTCTACTTTCAAACACCACACTACCTGTTTGTATTTTTTTTTTAAGTTTGTAAATAAATCATCAATAAGATGTTCATAAACTGAATTTACTTCCATGGACAAAAGACTAGATGCATAAACCCAAAATGGGATCTTTAAGTGCTTCAATATCTGACTATTCTCAGTGCAAGCACCTCTATGTTTCCTTAGTAACAGCACGCGGGCCATTCATCTTATTAGGTGCAAATGCTTTGGCATTATCGTCATCTTCACATGTGACAGCTGTTGGTGGCTGTAAGCCTAAAAATAGCTCCACACCTCATGAACAGATGTTTACTGCTGCTCTCTCATTTAGGCAAATGAGCACAGTCTCCATGAGTGAAGCCTCAACACCGATGACTGATCAATTTAAAAAGAAGAAGTAGAAAAAAAATCTTAGCATACAAACGCTCACTAAAGTTGGCCTTGCGTGGATGGGCTGTGGGTGTTGTTTTCATCTGCTGCTACTATGAGCTGGCACTAGCTGTCTAACTAAACTATTCACTAACAGATGTCACGGCGCCACAGAAGGGAAATGGACAGCGAGACAGTAAATGATCATGAGTTGATGATAAACAAGGCTTGTCGTTCTGTGTGTCAGGGTGATCTTTTAAAGATGTGATATAAATGCAAAGGGAAGAACCTGACGATTTGTTCTGAGGTTCTTGATAAATGCCTTGCCTGACTTTTCAGAACTTTTGACTGTTTTGAAGATGAGTGCTGTACCTCAGAGTGATGTTCATCATTCTGCTGAAGCACCTCCATGCACAACTCCCCAAGGCGCATCATGTCCTCTAACCTCTTCTCTGGAAGGGCCTGGGAGTTGGCTGCAGAAAGAAGTGAGAATGAAGTGCATCTCGGGACAGAGGATAATCCCAAGTTCACACTGAGATTAGCAGCAATATGCTGTGTTTGAAACCTTCAAACTGGGCATAATCAGTTAGCTGGGAGTAGTTGATGAGCGCAGCTTTTTCCAGGCACTTCTGCACAATCTTCTTCATTTCCTCAACAGGGACTGGTGTGGTGATGTCTTTCATAAGAACCTGCAGAAAGGTGATCAGTATATAACAGCAAATACAGATTTGCAGCAATAAATGATAAGAAATGTTCAGACGACAGGCTAGTTTCAAATTATAAGCACTGTTTCACATTTTTGTCTCCCAAACTAAGCAAATGACAGTTAGTACATTTATTTGTCCTCTGCAGTGAAACAGGATCAGAATAAAATGTATCGATCCTTCTGTACAAAAACCGCATCTCCATTTTTGTTGTTTTTTTAAAAAATACTTTTTGGCATAATTCGGAAACTCTTACCCTTTGCATCGTGTTAAAAGTTCATGACAGAATTGGGACAAAATTACTAGGAAAAATTCTGTTACATTGTTACATTAACTTTATTAAAATTATTTATTATAAGTTAAGAATGTTTTTTTCCTTCTCCTGTAAAGTGACCATTTTGGAGATACAAAGTTTTGTTCCAACAGTGACAATATGCACTGTGAGCATTTATATGTGCTAGGTGTTTGGCCACCAGGGTTGGGATGTAAAATGGAATTCAAGGATTCAGAATAAATATTCAGAAATTACGTATTGTGATTGTTACATTCCATATTCAGAATACAGTTACTTTTACATTTTAGGAGAATACATTTAGAATACTTGCCTGCCAAAAAAAAAACAAAAAAACATACAATCGTCACTCAATAGCACACAATAGTGAAAACTATCTTGCTTATTTACGGGCTGCACTACACAAAAAGGTACATACCCTTTCTAGAAGAGAAAGTGTGGCTTTTAGAGCCCCCTCTGGTCGCCCAAAGGGGAAACAGTATCTACGAACAGACAGAGGAGGGCAGAGTTACTAAACAAACACAATGGGAGATTAACATATAGCTCCAAGAAAGTGAAATGTGCAGTGAAAACACTCAACAGCTGATAGATTTGGTGTGAAAATGTTTTTTTTTCTGAGATTAGAAGAAAATAATTTTCTTTAAATCAAATGAAAAGAGACAGGTGTCACCACACTTTGACAATATCAAAATGAATGAACAGAGAAAACACTGAAATAAAGGCTAGGGCTCCTTAGTGACAGTGCAGACCACAGGTGTTCGTGAAGAGCACTCAGCGTAGAGGACCTCTCTGTCAGGCTGCTGTACCATTTGGATGGGTGGCACATGAGGCACACTTAACAAATGACTCAACAAGCTTTAATCAGCTTGGGCCGAGTCCTGCTCTTAGCCCAAAGCACACCCCTTACTGATGTTGCCTCTATCAGCCATGCATTTGCATAATCCCACACAATGATTTGTAGCTATTGTTCACTGCTCTTAGCTTGTTATTAGGAGCTGTTGCTGCCTAACTTCAAGACTATGTGCTACATTACTGCTATTCTTCTCAGCGCTCTACAGGTGGACCCAGCAGGGGGCAGCTTGAGTAGTGAAGCCTGAAGTGTGACGGGTGCATTTAAGAGGCGTAGTCACGCAACTGACTGACTACAAACATCAACTGCACGTTGGCTTTTGTCTCTTTGAGGGATATTTTATTGAAACAGATGTCAAATAAGGTTGGAGATATGGCAAAAACATAACACCACAATACTTACAAATTAATAACTTGAAGACAGCTTCACAACACATATGTTTTAACATATTTAGCTTTTCTGAGGTTTGCAGACATTGGAATGGACAACATTCACCAACAAAACAGTAAAGCCACATTCAACCAATGGAACACTATGATCACAATGTTTTTCATTTTATTTCTATTTAAGAAAAAAAAAAGAACAAGACAAAACATGGAAAAAAATAATGATATACAAGCTGATATTCAGTCAGCTACTTGGCATGATGCAGTTTATGCAGGTACTGTACACTGACTGTTTGCAGCCTGTCTATAATAGGCCTAAAAATGTATTTTTAAGATACATGCAGTTATTCAGTGCTCTAGAAGTACTTATCATACCCACAATATACTTTGACAAATGTACTGTGATGTAATTGAAAAAGCACTCTATTGTTATCTCACATACTTCTTATTCTTCTTCCATAATTTTCTGTGATTAATACAGCCCGAACCATTTAACGTACAGACCCATTCAAACTGAGTTTCGAAGGTCTCGGCGTTGTGACTTGTGCTATGTATGTTTGGAGTCGATCGGACTAGTACTTTTTAATAAAATTAAGTTTAAATATTAAAAACCTCCCATACATATGAATGGCGGAATGTTTAGAACTTCAAATTCTAGCTGACATCGATGATGTCACAGCAGGCCACTCAGTCTCACAGACACAGCTGTTACGCAGAGAATCTGCTTTAAAATCCTTAAACTTTCACCTAGAAACTCCATTTCAGTTTTAAATGGTAGAGAAACCTGTCCTTTCTGAAACCTCAAAATATCATTATACCATCATTTTATCAATTAGCTTTAGAGTTATAAGCATTTGTTTGGCACTAGACACAGAAAACTGCCCCATTCACTCCCATGTAAATTTCTAAAAATCAAAAAATGTTCTACTCAATACACACAACATTACACCAAAATAATCCTAAAGGGGTCTTATCTCACACCATCTATCCGGTTAAGCGATAGAGTAAACATTTCCCGAGTTATGACTGTTTGTTCAGAGGGTGCAAATCGGACTCAAACAAGGCTTCTCCACTAAGAGCTGCATAATAACAGAGTGACAGTTAATTTGAATGACTCATCCCGCCCCGCCCCGCCCCGCCCCACAAACAAATGCATCTCTCCATCTCAAACACACACCACACAGACACACACAAACAGACACAGGAGGTGTTGTTCACCTACACACAAACACTTGTAGCTCTTTTCATGCACACTTGCAGTTCCTTCAGGAAATGCACATTTAGTTTATCATGACAATGATAACATTTTGTCATTTTGCCAGCATCTAACCTCATATTAGATAGGAAAGTGATGGGGTTAAGCTTTGCTTGCTTTTTAAAGTGGTCCTTACCTGAAATGGGTGATTTGACTCTCTAGCAGAATTAGCAGCCTGCTCCTTACTTTTTCAAACTCCTCCTTTTCTTCCTCTGTCACAGTGCCCATTCCATCTGGCCTGCAAAAGAGGAGTAATCTATGTTGGATCATTTCATAACTAAAGACAACATCTGGTTCTTCTTAGTGTGCTTAAAATTCTTAGCATTGACATTATACTGCTGGGTATTTCTAGCCATCAGGCTTTAAAAATATAACCACAGACTGAGACTTCCATCCAGGGGTGAAAAGATAATGAGAGATAAGAATTGTTGTATTCTGTTGTATTTCTATTTTGAACCTTTTTAACCTCTTAGTTACATGAAACCTGTTTTACCACATAACTAGAACTGAAACTTGAAATGAATATTAAATATGTTAGTAAAATTATCTTTTATAAAATATCTGATCACATTTTTCTACACAATTCTAGAAAATATGCAACATTTGAAGTATTTTTTCACGTCATCACATGTACAACTATGAAATGAATATAAAAGAATCTGGAATTAGTATGGTCTTGTTTGCCGTTATCAGTTATGGTACAAGACCAATGATCATTTGCAGAAGAGTTGTTATTCAAATGGAAGAGACCTGAATCTCATATAATCAGAGATCGGTACTTGTAAGGAAAAGCAATTTGCCCAGTTGGGTGTCGAAAATTAGTGCTCTTAGGACAAAATGCCAGCTATGCGACATATGTTACACGTGTATGTTCAAGTTTTAGGTAATTACATTGGAACCCACTACCCATAAACCAAATGTAATCACAAGATTTTTAAACTTCAGCTACAATGGCCTGTTACTTGGCTTTGTGTCTGCCTATCCAAGCCTTTCCACTTTCTTTGTGAATGGCACAGCTTGATGCTAAAAACCAAGCTCTCTCTTTACATTGCCGCTGTAAGTGCAACTTGTAAACTGGTCTGTGCTCCACATCCCTCTCTATTAAATTAAATCCCTCTTTTCTTTTTGACAAGACCCAGCTAATCCGGCGAGAGGCACAATAAGGGGTGTAAAAGGTTGCAGTAGATTTTGCCTGTGTGTGTGTGAGTGTGTGTGTGTGTGTGTGAGTGTGAGAGAGACAGAAACAGAGAGAAAGAGAGAGAGAGGGGGAGAGAGAGAGAGAGGGAGAGAGAGAGAGAGGGAGAGAGAGAGAGAGCGAGAGAGAGCGCGAGAGAGAGAGAGAGAGAGAGAGAGAGAGAGAGAGGGAGGGAGAGAGAGGGAGAGAGAGAGAGGGAGGGAGAGAGAGAGAGAGAGAGAGAGAGAGAGAGAGAGAGGGAGAGGGAGAGAGAGGGAGAGAGAGAGAGAGAGAGAGAGAGAGAGAGAGGGAGGGAGAGAGAGAGAGAGAGAGAGAGAGAGAGAGAGGGAGGGAGAGAGGGAGGGAGAGAGAGAGAGAGAGAGAGAGAGAGAGAGAGAGAGGGAGAGAGAGAGAGAGTGACGCCAATCTTGTCCTCAGCTTGTTTGTGGTAGAAAAGAGACATCTTGGTAGAAAAGACAGAGGGGTCTTTTAACACCCATTCCCATGTTCCCTCCCTCTTCCCTTTCTCTCTCTCAGTCTCGGCTCATTATTTCCAGCATAGGCCTCATAGTTTAACAGCTGCTAACAAGAGGCCTGGGAATTGAACTGTGAGCACCAGTGTGAATTGCACTGTTCTGCTGCTCTGTTTGTCCTTGTGTGAGTCCAGCTTAGTCAACAGCTGAAGCTGTGCTCTTGGTCACCCACCGAACTGTAAAGAAGCATTCACTATATAAGTTTACCTTCCTACAAAGCTTCTTGCTTTGAGTTTTTCAAAGAAATCTGCAAGGATATATTTCCACACCTCCAATGTGCAGTTGTTTTGGCTCCTCACATTCCCAGTAATCCCAGACACATTTAGTGTTATTGAAATCTAGACTTAAAATGAGCATGAGATGGTCAGTACATTGTTCTGATTTGATTTGTTCAGCTTATTTGATTTGTACTTGTGTCTATTTTTTTTCTCAGTAAAGGTTTCTTGACAGATACACATCCTTTCAGATGCGCCGAGTTGGGTTGTGGAAAGATGGACAGAAACACCTATGCATTTTCTTAGATCTAAAACATCTTTATTTTCTCCTCTGTCTTAAATATAAAGCTTTAAGTTCTGATTATCTGATGAGGACAGTTTTGATGGCCTACCAGGTCCTGCACAGTTAGGAGTTTTGTGTTCACTATATCTTTTAATAGATTTTGAGCTTTAGTTTTAAGTAAAAACTCTCTTACTTATTTTCCTTTGACTGTTGCTTCCTTATGCAAGTGGATTATCTTATATATAATGTCATTCGAAATAACTCCTGAAAAATGAATGATTTATTAACCAGTTTTGATAAAGCAGTTTTGACAGAGAAGGAAAATAAATAAATGAAGTACGGTCCCTGACTTTTGCATAGTACTAAATCATATAATAAACAAATAAACAACATTCATGCATTAAGTGTTTAGGATATGTCATTTTATGCATGTCAATGTTTTCATTTAACCATTTGCAAACTTCTACTCATGGCAGACCAGTATTAATTGTAGTTATCATTTCATCTTTACTTTAATTCAGGCGTGCTGTAGATGAACTTTTTTTTTTTTTTTAGCTAATTCAGAAGATATCTGAATTACTGATAACTTAAAAAGGACATTCCTGTTACTTTTTATTGCATTCATTTCTGTTTTTTATTTAATTTAAATGTTATATTTACTACACTATATATCGTGATTAGTGTGCATTTTACTTTGCCATAATAAATAGCAGGATGAGCTTGCACAAACAGTGGCCATCAAAATCTCCAGCAGTGCTGCCTCGCGCTTGGCTGGTCTGGTGGGAGTAGAGCATTGAGGGGCAAACTCTTTGTCCATACCTAATGAAGCAAGTGTGTTTGAGACGAGCTAAACGCTGACCCGGTGCTCAGCTAGTCAAAGAGGGTTAATCAGTACTAGGAGCCCAGAGAAACAGCTCTGAAGTACCTAATGTAATATGTAATTATAAATGTGTTAAGAGTGAGTAAAAGCTATGAATATTTGAGATTAGTTTTTCCATGCTGAGAAAGAATGTGTTCATAAGAATGATTCTTCCACTTTCTACTTAACTGAAATACATGTTAACACTCAAAAGTCACCAACTTACCAATGAAATACATGCTTATGTTTAAGCATAAGTGGATGTACGTAAGTACATATTTGGACCCCCTGGATAAGATACAAAGTAAGAGGTGACAAACCAGATGCACATCATGTTTACATCGTGAGCGGGGTTTGGGGGTGGGGAGTTAGTAAATGCTCATGTCAAATTGGGCATTTATGCGCGACAGACAGGCGAGTGAGGCAGGGATTAGGACTGACAGGTGAGAAGAGGGATGCTTTGCGATTATTGTCTTGGCTGTCACTCCTGGAGATGGCTGAACGCTGTCACTGCACACCCACAGGTGCATCTCACACACTAACACGTTAACTCTTGTATGAACCCTGCTCGCTAGGAAACCTGGATGACCCCACCATGCATCTGTCATAAATAAGCAGCAATCACCAAATCAAACGTGTCACAGTCATGTGACTCCTGATGTGACAGTCAATATACAACACACCAGAGAGCAACTATGTTCAACGGAACCTTCACTGCTGGTAAAATCCCGGCACTGTACATGCTGTCAGGATGCTGAAACGCTTCACTGGTGTCATTTACTTACTTTAGACTTTCTCTGAAAGTCTAGTGGTATTCAGCTAATTCAGACATGCTCTGTAGATGATGGTACATCACAGGTATCCAACTCTTTATTGTAGAGAGCACAGAGGCATCTACACAGGCCGAAGAGGATTGAAATACTCTATAATATCTTTGGCTCATTTTGATGTTGTATGCTTGTAGTGCAAGAGGCTATATGGACTGACGAATCAGATCACTTTATGCTCTCATTTCATTTGACTCTGGACGGTCAAGGTCTTCTTGACCAGCATTAAGGCAATTTTTATTCTATAACATCTTATTCAGAGATCTGAGATTTAACAAAACCATTCAACAAAAACAAATCAGATCACTGTAAAAAGGCTGCAACAGGAAGCATAAGATTTCTGTGAATAAGATTTCTCTACCAAGAGCAATATCTTCAAGCAAAACTCACTACTTTCGACAATGAGCATATCAAAGATATTCTGTCCAGCCTTACGAAGCCACTGAAGTACAGGATATAAAACACTGCACTCACATAAAGTAGGCATTTACAGGTACCTGAAAACAGAAAGCCATGGTACAGGCCAGCAAATATGTCAGAGCCTCAGAACAAAACTTTAAATGACTACATTTAAATGGAAGCACCAAAAATGTTTGCCAAACTCCTGTATGTATAAAACTTCAGAAAAAGAAAAAAAAGTGTTAATTCTGTGGGCTAAATAGCATTTCTTATAAATTCTCACACAAGCAGTGGGGAATCCACAATTCTGAAGAGACTTTAATTATTAAAATGAATCTGCAAACTGACAAAAAGCTACTACTGCCAGTTTTCATTTATACCTAGTGATTAGCCAGGGGGGCTGATCATAACTGTCCCTAATTGGCTAAATTAACAATAGGAGAGAAGCAGCACATCCATGTGTATTCAGCGTGGAATAAGTCAAATGGAGATGATTTGCATTAAGTAGAAAGCTAATAGTTTTAAAGAGGACAGTCTACAAGCTAAACACAAAGGACTTAAACCAACAAGTGGACAAGAACATTGCTCATACCAAAGAGCCTTAATCATTCTTTGCTGTTAAGGTTCACCTTACTGTTTTACAGTGGTTTAATTTATATAGCCTGATTAAAAGGCTGTTAGAACATATGAATTAATTAGTCTGATACAAAAAAACAAAACAAAACAAAAAAAAACAAAAACACAATTCAATTAGTCAATACAACAAATGACACAAATCACATAAACCTGTAAAAAATAGCTAAAACAGATTCAGCAATTTAATTTTAATTGCTTTACATTAAAAAATAACTGTGGAATGTTAATTAATCTGGCAAGCAAAAACTCATGCTCACACCCTTTTGAAAAATATAACAAGACAGTGACATTGAATGGGCTTGTAGTTTTGTGTCTTTGGAATATCTTTTCTATAACATTCATTATATTCATATAAAAGCCTCTCTGGGTTGTTCTTTGCTCCAATGAACATCTGTATCCGAACACACACACATAGTCCTCAATTTTAAACACAAAACATAGAATGCATTGCATTTCTGGGCTGAAGACTTCTTTATGGGTGTGCTATCAAATACAAAGCTACAATGAATGTTCATTAATGTAACATTACACCAGTGATTGGCTATAAAGAACAGATATTGGTCTGTAGAAAGTAATTGTGCCAGTTTTCGGCACAATGTATGTACATCATTTATAAACAGCATAAATTATGGCTTAAAATAAGACACTATTTTCTTTCTACTAATCTGTTCATCAGGTGTTTTTTACAGAGCATATATTTAAGCATAAATGAACTTGACATTTTTTTTCCAGAATACACATTGTAGCATTTTACTACTCTTCATCATATGTTCGTTTGTTTTCCCTTCTGTGTTACTTTAGTTATATTTACAATTTCCTAGTTGTTTTTGGCTGCATTGGTGGTACAATGTTATTGTAAGAACATGACATGATTTGAGAATGCAAGCTGCCCTTTACATTGTCTGAAAATATCATGATGAACTGACCAATAGAAATTGTCCACAATTACTGGAATAACACAGTGTCACTGTTAAAGTTTAAAAGCATTTGAAAATGAAAGTGCTAAGACACACAATTCCCTAACCAGCGTGATGAATCTGCTCTAGTCCATGGCCTGAAATAAGTTCGCCTGCATACATGAGTCATTGTAGAAATAAAGTGTTTCTTTTTTTTTTCTTGTGTTTTTATTTAAAGCATATTTGCATTCTGATCAACCTTTACACCAAGCCCTTGTTTTTGGCAGACAAGATAGGAAAATAATTAATATCTAAAATAAACTTCATTACTATAATATATTATACATATATAACATTCAGAAATCTAAAGCTAAAATAAAATATCAGTTATGACAGTAAATGTGATATGATGATATGAGACTCATATCGGTTTTGACAGATCACTATATTACTATGCTAAAATATCTGCATTATTCATTTTACCACATTTGTAAAACAACAGAAATAAAAGTTATATGTTAATACAGGTAGACAAAGTCCAAATTTCCACATTTTATACGTGTCTATGTATCAGGGTTAGCATATATGAATATGAAAATTATCTATAATATCAGTATTGGCCATCATTTCCATTCTTGTGCACTCTTATTTTTTCTTTTTTAGAACTGATTCTAATTTATAACCATAAGAAACAGGAACGTATTGGCAATGCATTCTAACAATATATATTTAGAAATTATTTAATGTGCAAGTACTATTTAACTATACTGCCACTATCATGACATATTTAATTAGAATTCACTGCCACAGACCTCATTTCAGGCTTTGCCATTGATTTAGAATTTTCTCCTGCACTGATACCTGTTACCATGGACGTGAGAAGCACAGAAGGCGTAGCTGTAATGGAGCAGGGTGGGGTCCACCAGGGCATTGTTCTCAGAGAATTCCATCAGTTCCTTCAGGTAGCAGAGGTGACGATGGCAGCCTCTCACACCATACCGAGCACAGTACTCATCCAAAACAAACACCTGACCCGGACTGAACCATCCCTGCACAGAGAAAAAAGTTCTGGCAGATTATTGATAGAAAAGCATCAAGAGGAACAAATGAAATCTTAGACATCTCATATCTCACATAGGGCTGTCCTGTTTACTTGATCAGTGTTGGTTACAAACAAATCACAAAATAAAGCAAAAAAAAAAAAAAATTTTTTGTCTCAAAGGCTTCCTAATATAGGCCTCCAATAAAATATTTTGGAATATTTGCTCTGTTGACACAAAGCAAAATGGATTACTTGATTAATTATTAAATTATTGGCAGTTCAATAGACGATAGTGACAGCAATAATGTCATGTGAACATTTAATTTACTCAGATGTTGCGGCCAAAATATACTTAAGCAATATTTATATCTGACAAAAAGTCCAGAAGATGTAACCAAAGTAACCAATATATTTTTTCTGCTTTATTGCTTGTCTTACAGTCATTGCCTTTAGTCTTTTGCAGGTCACAGTTCTCATATGGACTAATTTGACATACTACTTTTTTCTCCCCACTTTTTAAAATACAGTAACTGTGCAAATTACACTTGCACAGTATATAATTTGGACAGCTCTCTCCTTCCATACATGACATTAAAAAAAAGGCAACAGCCAAAAAAAAAAAAAAAAAAAAAAAAAAAAAACCCTATTCCCAACATTTTAACAAACGAGTGAGAGCAAGGTTAAGCACAAACAATTAATTCATAGACAGAAAAGTCACACATAATGCGGGCGGGTGAAGCGCGCCGAGAGGCTCCTGTTGCATTCATTAGCTCATTCATCCCTCACATAATAACTAAATTAGGCATGAATCTTACAAACTTAATTAAGACGCCTTCTCTGTAGGAACGTTAACAAATTAGCACTTTGAGGGGGCCGCTCGCCCACGGCAGTGCTGAAGGCTGGGAGTCATGAGGACTGACGCTGTGCTACAGACGCTCGCAGGAGACCGCCAGCCACCAGGGAGCAGCAGGCACGATGCTGAGGAGCAGGCTGGATACGCACCCGTATGACCCCCAGCCTTCGTATGAAGATGAAGCGATCATTACCATTAAAAGATGGAGAGACGAGGAGCGTGGTTCAAAGGCTATGCGGAGCTGACACATAGCAAGCATATTTTGACTCAAGTGTGTGCCTCATAGCTGTGTCTTCATGTCTTCGTCTATGCTTTCAAATTTAGCCTCCTCCTTTCTCACTATGTGGCTTTCTCTTGACCTGAAAGAAGCTTTAGATTATGTGTGTTCATATTTTTGAAAGCAACAAGATTGTAAATGGATTGCCCTCTTGTGACTCACCTTGTCTTGTTTCACATCATGTAGCCGTGCCACTGCAAATCATTGCTTTCGTATCAAAACCTCATAACTCTATTTTTAATATTTATTTATTTATTCAACCTTAGTGAGCTGCTCTTTATGTTGAGTGAACAGAAATGCTCTAAAGTGACATCAACATACATTAAATTACGTTACAACTATTTTTTACTGTTCTGTAAAGTTACAATTTTGGAGATACAGAACAAATGCTTCAAAAAACATGCTGCACATCTTTGCCCATTACCCTGTCGTTATCTGCTTTTCTATGCTTTCTGGTTCTATATCCACACCTTCTCTCTAAAAATACCCATGATACTTCTACAAATCTCATTTTCTTCTCTCTCCTCTGTCTTCCGCCTCATCCATCCATCAATTCCCCTTTCCTCTTTATCACTGTCTGTCTCTCAGCCTGTCTCTTCCCCAGATCTATTAATATCACACCACTCAGAGCTGCAGCAGAATGGCCCTGTGCCGAGCAGAGTGCCACAAGATGTTCCACCGTGACAAACAGATGGCCTGCTCGTGTCTTGGCTCCGACCGCTCAATTAACCACTAGCAATTGACTGAGACGGCAGTCGCATCGTCCTAACGAACGCGGCGCAGTCTGGCTCACACTGCTGCTCATAGTCTGAAAGACGGAAAATCTCCTCACAGTATTTACGCACACACAGAGACACAACACAAGAAAGGCTATCTATGGACTGCAGCAATTCCAATACAATATGACTGCTGTCAGAGGACTGTTTTTATCGTGTACTGAAGCAGTTTAAATTCAGAATGAAAAAAAATTTTGTCTCTTATTCCTGAGGACTTCTAAATACACTTTTCACTTGCCATATGTTTCATTCACTTCATTTTCCTCTTTTTTAAGTGATAGAAAATTTGACAATTGACTGAATGGATTCTTTTTCTGAGATACATCCAGCTGTATTAAATGCACATATAACAGAGCTGTGAATGTGTTTCCTTCTGATTGTGTCCTTGTCTCTGACATTACCCTTTGGAGTAAGTATGTACAAATCATTACAGAGACTCTATGAAAGAATCTTTAGACAAACAAATTGCACAAACCCTGCTCAAATAAATAGGTTACATGGGGGAAAAGTAAATGAAAAAAGAACCACAAAAACAAAAAAATACATATGTTATTGGATCATATATTTATCTATCTCTGGAGCCTACTCATCTTTACTACAACAGCAGAACCACACAAACTCAATGACAATGACCCATATTGCTCAGGCAATTTAGGAGTTTATCAGGGGAAAACACTGGACAGGCCAAGCCAGATTCAAATTTAAACCCAGTCAAGTAAGCATCATATTCACTGAAATGGAAACTGAAATCATAAAGTCCTCAACATAAACAAGATACAAAGCATTAGTATGGGATTTCAAAGGAAGATGATGAGATGAAATGAAATTCAACCAAATTGGAAGCATTTTAATTTAATCTACAATTACTATTCTCTGCTCCAGTCATGATATCCTGACCTGGACAGGTAATCAAAAGTAATTTAAGTACTGAAACAAAAAGAAATAATGTTATTGTAAGCACCAAACTACAAACTACATCTTTAATGTACAACTATTAAGACAGATAAAAGCTTTGTCTAAAAATGGCCAAAAAGTTGCCAAAAACAAGAATGGATGAAAAAAGAACTGCAACAAAATGTCTAAATCTTTTGGAGTAATTCTAATGGAAATAAAAATGAGAAAGATACAGGAGATAAACAGTAAAAATGTAAAACTATCACAGTCAGGACATTTATAATCACTTGTAATCTCTTTCCATGATCAGTATCAAAGGGGGGCTACAACAGACCCAAGAACCTCTTCACTACAGCCACCACTTGAAATCACAACATTCTGCTCGACATGCAGAACGCAGCTAAACAACAGAAACTGAAGGGAAAGTCCCCACTAGCAAGTCAACAGCATCTGTAGCTTCAGTGTTTTGAAATGACGTAGACATTCATAATTGTCATTGCCTTGGTTGACCAATTGCTCACATGTTGGATTTTATGGCACATACTGTAGCCTACATTAATAATATATTGTATATGTATAAGTGTGCTTTATGTAAACTTTTATTTATTGTTATACTTTTCACGTCAGGTTCAGTTTTCTGTCCAATGTCCCCTGAATTACAGCTCCAGTTTCAGCCAAGAATGTTCATTTCTGTGCACCGCTAAAATAAACACTGTCCCAATACAAAGACAGCATAATTATACAACCCAATACAAAACACTACTTGGGTTCTTTGTAAATAAAGCTAAGAGTTGGCCTTGTTAGTTCTGTAAATAAAGGCCAATTTGGCCACATCTTTGTCTTAAAAGAACTTATAACAAACCATTGGGCTTAACAAGTCTTGTTTACCTTTCATCCTGCACATCTGTCACTAGTTTATATGGTCATCTATGTTTTAAAAGAAGTGATGATGTGGTGGAAGGTCCCTTAATTAATGTCAATGGAAACCACAGCACAAAGCCACTTAGCAACTATCCCAGGGGAAAATTAAATTAATATTAATCATTATGAAATCTCAGCAGATTTGGAGAATGCCACACTGAAGTTTGTGGAGATCAGAAACAGATCACTCACACTATAACAAGTACTTGAAGCACACTGTTAAAATTCCTTATTGTTCCTTATTACCCACAGTATTAATACCCACAGTAAACAGTCTGTCTCAAAACTGAATACACTGCTGTGCTTATGCTTCTTGTGCCTGAAGCCTCTAAGTGACAGCAGCACTGATGACAAGGCAGTTACTTTTCATTAATAAAGGCTTAATTTTAGCAAAGATGCATATTTGTGTAGTGAGGTGAATGTGTCTGTTGTGGGGAGTGTGCTTAGCGGTGGAATGCAGAATGGGTGTGCGCAATTATATTATGGCTGAACATGACTGGCCCTCACTGCCCCTCATTTGCTGTTAAATTCGTAGGCGTCTGGTGTCTTACCTTTGTTATAGGGAAGGGGGAAGGTAGGTTTTTATGGTATTACACAACCCTATGACTTTAAAAAGTGATAACAACCAAACCTTTGCCTGCATACACGCTTACACGCATTCTGCGCTGTGCCTCAGGGAATCCTCTGTTGCATTACTGATTGAAAAAGCAAAATATTGGCCTTCAAATTACCAACACTTCACTGAGCCTAATCCCTCTATCACAAAACTGATGCAAAAAGTTGTCCCTCATGTCCATATTTCCACAAAAAGATAAAATCTATTTATTTTCCTTAAGAGCAAAAGCACTGATTAACAACCTTTTCAGAACAAGATCTGAGTTTACTTTCACAATCAAGTCCACTAGCTAAGCTGACCTAGACAGATGTTTTCTGCATTCTCTGAAAAAGTTACTCTGTACAAGAAGGAAAAAATCATTTTTAATTATTCCTGGATATTTTTGATCCATTCTTCATGACATACTCACACAATGTAAAAGGCAGCTGAGATTTTCAAAAGTAGTACATACACACACACACACACACACACACACACACACACACACACACACACATACACACATATATATATATATATATACATATACACACACACACACACACACACACACACACATATATATATATATATATATATATATATAATTGACTTTTTTGTATGTGTACATGTGTTTAACTCCTTTCTTTCTCTCTCCATTATCGAACATCACACATACACACACCCCCACAGATGTCCTTCTCCCAGAAAGCATGGGAAAAGCACCACATTCAGATGGCCTTTGTGGCTCACTGCGGTCTGAACAAGGCTTTTTGCCATCCACTGAAGTTTGAACAAAAGCCTTGGCACCCTCACAAAGAGCTGTGCACAGACTTAGTATTTCAGCAGACGGCTGCCAAACATAAGGTACTCCCTGAGAGCAGGTATATACACACAATGAAGGGGACAAAAGCACAAGACTGTTTAGCTGTTTGTTGATCTATTATCATGCCTTGCCATTTGGGCAATCTACTGTCCTTGTAGCATATTAAAATAAAAACATTCTATAGTCTTTTATTGCAAAGCTGTTTGTATTAAACATATGATATGGACACTGTTGAAACAGAACCTTTCACTTCTAAAATGGTAACTACTGGCAAAAACACTTTAAAGGCCGCATATGACTGAATGAAAGCGTTTATAAATATTATTACTAAATTTTCAAAACATCTAGTTTACTCTCCAGTCCATATACAGAAACTAAATTTCAAAATTAGTTTTTGTCGTGTTACTAAAACCAACTCACATAAATTCAGCCAGTAGAGGTTTAACCACGACCATTTACATTGAAGTTATAAAATACATTTCAGCCCAGGGGTCTTCATCAGCAAGGCCCAATACAGGGCAGCCAATCAGAACAGAGGTCATTTACATATATCAAGTTTAAAGACAGAGTAATATAAACAGCCTGTTTAATTCTAAAAAGATAAAGAATGTTTAGAAAAGGTCATGTAAAAAATAACTGTGATGGGAATTAAAGCCAGTGAACCTCAAAAATAAAGAAACAAGAAAAATACAGGATATGGGCCCTTTACTGTGTGCTACTGCCAAGAATTTTTATTCTGTTATTTTTCCATTTGTATTGGTTTATTCGTTATGAAATACTGGCCCAATTTATAGGGCATTTTAAAATTATGTAAACTATGAAATGTTGATGAGACAGCCAGCAATGAAACACATACAAACACTTTTACAGACTTTTTTTTTTACACCAGGATTAAGTCAGATGAACAAGGAGCTGCCACACATGTAGACAGCGCACACCGACAAGTGTACCAGGGAGTATTTGTTGGCGCTATGTAATTCCAGCCTCATCCCACATACATATAAGCATTGTAACTCTCAGCACGGCTCTTTTCTTCAGTGTGTGGAGCAGCTCAGCAGTAGTGCGGCAGGCTGCGCTCGCTATCCGGGCTGTATTGATTGGAACCGTTTATCTTCCTCTTGAGCGTGAGCTCTCACTTAGCCTGAGGGGCCACATCCCTCCCCTGTGGACATTTAACCCTACACACACACACACACCCCAACCCTACATCCCTAAACACACTCACATATAAACACACACGCGCACTCTGATCAGCCACACTGCACACAGCTCAAGCTCTAGAAGAATGCTGCCTGGCTTTTCAAAATACGTGTGATTTTTTGGTAGCAGCTATGTGAAACTGAAAACATATGAAGCTACTGTCAGCTCTTGCTTTACATTTTTTAAATGCAACACCTCAATGTGCTCCACTCTTTATTTAATCTTTGGGATATCTTCCAATGTTTTCCTCCTTCATTCTGCTCCATTACCTTTGAAGATCAGTTTGAGTTCATGTGAAACAATAACTCAAAGCTAAAAGCCAGAACGAAAAAAAAACTTTTTTAGTGATTTTACACTAATAGTACAGCATTATAAGTACTTCAGTATTTTTATTTTTCACAATCTAAGGAGAAAAAGATTAACCTAAATAGCCTCAGGGTACACTATTCCCACTGTCCTTCACTGCCAAACAATAATAACAATAACAATATAAACACACACAGGGAGGGCTCACCAGGCAGGAGAAAGAGTCGTTCATGCGGTGGACGAGTGTATGTTTCTGCAGTGTTTGGAAGAGGCTGGCATGATCGAAGCTGCAGGGAACTGCAGAGATGAGCTCCTCCACTCCTGCCCTCTCCAAACCTAAACCACAAACACACTCCTTTCAGCCTGCATCATAACCATACAAGACACATCTACTCAATCACAATATTGATGATTTTAATATGGTGAATTAAACAGATATTAAACCGTATAAATCTAATAAAAACAGATTAACTCAGAAATGAATTACATATTTTGACATTATTTTCACATTAACAATAACACCTGACAACACAAGTTATCAGTGTATATAATTCGCCAGGTTCTTCTGCTACGATGGCACCCAAATACTCCCAATAAATAAAGTATATTACACTACCACTCAAAAGTTTTGAAACATTGCTTTAAAAAATAAACACATTTTGTTGCAGTAATATGCATAAGGTCTAACAGAAGTTTCAAACAAGTTTAGGTAGCTGTAAAAATCAAGACGTTTTTGATAAGGAATTAAGCTATAGATGCAGATGAACCAAAATGAATATACAGAATGTCTCTTAATTATAAAAAAAGCATTATCCTGTTGATCAAATAACTATTCATTGTAATTCTATGACAAGAAATTGCTATAAATAAGCAGTTACAGTTTATTATTTAATAACATTTGCTTTTTACCTTGTTCCCAAAACCATGAACAAACCAACAGTTCACATTTTGGTGACCAGTTTACAGCATTCTAATCTTCACAGTATACATTACTGCTATATAACAATCAATCATTAATGTGACAAATGATTTCCAATGTTTGAGCTGTATTGTATCTACCTATCTGCAACAGTTAGCAACACATACAGATGTAACTATCATATTGACAGGATATACAACATATCACGTAAGGCAAACAAATGCAATATGCGGTCACAGACATTATTTGCCTTATAATAAATGTATTAGTGGGATGAAAATGTATTTTAATACATTGTTTTTACTGTGGAATAAGGAAACGCAGATTGCATGCCTCAGAATGCTTGGTAAATTGCTAATTCAGGGTTTGCTTGCATTGGCATCATCATCTTCCTGTATTTGCATGTCGCCTCTTTTGGCCAAAGCTACTGTGACAGCCAGTTTCCATATTTCAGCAGTAAACATTTGAAACTGACAAGGAACTGCCATCAGAAAGCTGCTGGCTATTTGAGTGAATTGTAATTTCCAGTTTTCACAATTCGGACTAAAATATAACAGACTAAAATACACACGTGAACACATGCACACAAAAAGAAACAGTCCATTAAGAGGATTTCTGTGTGTTCATCAATCAGGAACTGCTAGTGTTCTAATTCATTTTCATAAGCCACACAATCAATTCTCAACGCAATTTGAATACTCCGTTGTTATTCAAATGGGAGCACAACTGTGGCACCATCAAAAGAACATGATGGCCTGTAGATGACTCCTGAGTGCTGTGTGTAGGTTCATAGTGGCTTCAGAACACATGCGGCTCACACACAAGTGATGGTCATTCTTTTGGGCCATGTCGACTGAGACTCGACCTTGAAGAAGGCATTATACCTTTGTGAATGTTTGATAAATATGAGGAGTGTGAGAGTAAGTCCATACTTCTCTACCATCCGTCTCTACACATTCCCATATGCACTTAAGGGGGTTATTTATTTATTTATTTGTTTTTTTTAAATAAAGCAAAAGCAGATGGGTAGGTTTGAGAGCACACGCATCAAGTCGAAAAGAGAAAAATGACACACACACGTGCAAGATGTTAAAGGGTACAGGGTCAGGTGAGAGAGAGAGAGAGACTGTGGGAGGAAAGAAGAGGAGGAGGGAGCACTAAAAGTGTGTCCAAGTTCATTTCCAGTCTTTTCATCACGCTCGTCACACATGTCCTGAAAACCGGCTAATGGGGAACCCATCAAAAGCCTAACACTCGCTGCCGGCCATCAGAGAGTGTGCATATGCGGAGCGAGGTCTTCGCTCCAGGAAGACCACAAAAGACCAAGGCTTTTGAGACGCATCTCCTGACGCCTGCATGGCCAGCGGCACCTTCCGGAGCCGGGCATTAGTGATTGCTTTTATTAACGCTGCCATTTTTGGCATGCCGATGACTTTGTGGACGGTTGTATGGACAGAGAAAAGCCCTGTGTGTGCCCAGGAGCACTGTGGGCATCTTTTAAACCCCCCCAACCGTTGTTTGTTAGACAGTCGCAATTCTCCAATCGACTCGCAAACACTTCCTCTCTCTTCTGGCCTTGATTCGTGTCCGGCTCACCATTGTCCCTTCTCGCTTTAATTCCGATGTAGGTCATATTACATTCATTAATATGGGGCAGGGGGGGATAAAGATAAAGAAACAAGTAGGAGAACGAAAGAAAGAACACAAAAGAAAATATAGATTAAACACAGTAATAAAGAGAAGGGAAGCTTCATATTGATCCATGAGGCGCGAGCCTGACAGATCCAGTTCGACTGAAGAAGCATATTGATCTGCGTCAACTTTAACTTACAGCTATTATCTGTGGACGAGGGGTGGGAGTGGAGAGGCTGGAGGAGGAGGAGGAAGGGGGGTTGTCGTCTTTAATTGGAGCTGAAGGGCCAGGGCATGCAACCTCAGTCCAGAAGAGGTAGGCCATCTCACATTTCTGTCTTCATGGCAGCAGTCACATCCATGTGACACGAGCCAGCAAGGTGGACAGGAGCTTTATGACAGATATTAACACGGCACTGAGCCCATATCACAGGTACAGCCCCCGCCGGTCACTTCAGTGAAAGCAGCTGGAGTTTGAGGGACAGATGCGGCCAGACAGACAGGACATCCGTGCTCCGTCGGGATATTATGGCCTGGACAGAGACGTCTACACACAAGTGTGCTCTGAAATGTATTCCAAACCTCTGCTGGAGGAGCTCATCTGCGACACTCATCTGGGCTATGAGATCTGGGACGAAAGGTCTACCATGGTCATCGAAGAGACTAAGGCAATGGGACAGCACAGACACTGACCAAGTGCCATTCAACAAATAGGCCTCATAGGCGTATCAAGGATCCATGTGAATTCATCTTGATAAAACACTTTAGTGTCCAAAGAAGTTAACCAAGTTTGAGAAAATTTGTATGCTATATGTAGCCTAGACCTCAGTAAGTAGTACTTTTAAACATATCATTCTAAATGATAGAGGTCTGTTTAAAGAGTTTCAGAAGTCCTTTTTTTCATCTGAAGGGCAAACTTGGCCAATTAACGCTCATGATTTATAAACCTCTATATTTCTCCCAATTTTGTCCAAGTTTTGGCCTATTGAGGGCCACTAAGAGGTCTACAGACTTATAAATGATGTTCTCTCCAAAAACTTCTTTTCAGTAGGATAAGAACATCAGTACACTGGCTCCGTAAAAAGCGCCTTTAAAACAGATTTGCCTTTCATTTCAAAAGGCTCAGACTTGCATAAATAAGTGGCAAAAATGTTTGCAGGAAAAAATGAATTATGTAAGGATCCAATATAATGCAATAAACTAGCCTTGAAGATATGAGAAAAGAAATTTTTTTACTGGACTGAGGTTTTAACAAGAGCATGGCAGAATGTGATGCATTTGCAGAGATGAAAGTGGAGAGCTTGCCCTCACTTTCTGAAATGTCTGCATGTCTAAGAGACAAAGTGCCACCTTTTATTCTGACCACAGTCCAACATTACGCTGCGCGGTGCTGGAGGTTTTTAGTGATTGTGGCAACACTAAAAGGTATATGCAAGGTAAAATAATATTATTTTTTTTGTTACAAAAAAAGCTTTAAAAACATGATTCTCATTGCCATTAGGTTATGGAACATACCCTTTATAATAGTCCAGTCATAAATAAGCTATTATAGAAAGGTTCCCTGGCTATCCAGGCTGTGGAGCAAAGTGAGCAAATTGTAGCATTTGAGTTTTTTGCAAGTGGTATTTCATTCACTCTGTGGCAGTGTTTGGGTCATTTAAGTCCCCCACTGACATTTGTTTAGAGTTTGTGTGAGAGCCGCAGCCCAATGGATCGATGGGCAGCCAGCTTCCACTCCACCACCTGCAGTATTGAAAAATCCTCAGAGAAACAGCTCTATTCTAACTGAAAGAAGGGCTTTTAGCCTGTGGTGAAACACATTAAAGTAAACAGGAATCTAAATAAGCAAATAAGAGAAAGGAGAGCAAAGGTGTGAAGCCAGTATCATAAATTACATGTGACATCCCATAGATCTGAGAGGATGCAACCTACTGAGTAATGAAGTGGGGGTGTCTTTCTGGATGTTCCCTCCTCTGCAGTTCTGCTGTTGGTTCTGGGCAGGTGGTACTGGCTTATAGGATTGGCCTGTGGCGCGGTACATAGCCTGTACCCACAGCATTCGGTCTGGCTCATCATTTGTGGCAAATACCACCAGATCCCCTTCTTTGACTGCACTGAAGAAAGCTTTACCTCCCTGAAGACCTGCGAAAGATTATTTATGCAGTCAGAAAAAAAAATTAAGCTTGCACAGATAAACAATATGTGCACATCATAGCTGTGCAACATGGGCAAAATACTATATTGTGATTATTTTACTATGTACTGTGACTAGCACTGTCACAATGCCAGAATATATAGAACACTAAGTGTAGGGGCAAGACGCTTGACGGTAAAAGATGTTGCCGGGGGGGAGGGGTCATTGTCTGAATGGCAAATGTTGTTTGACTGAACACAGATTTTCTCTGATTTTCTAATTTAATCTTTTTCTCGTAAAAGAATCCTCAAATACCTAAATAATTTAAACATGGCCCCATTTATCATGTTCCAAAGGGAAGATTAAAACTGAGATGAAGAAATAAATCAACCAAGCATTATTCACACTGTACTGTTTAAAACATACAGAAAATCATTGTATATTTTGATGTCAGACGCCTGTAACATATACTCACATCTGTGAGTAAAACATTTCACCTGCATAGTTTAATACAGGAAGTCAGAACAAAACTTTATAAGCAGTTTTATTGGTCATTCATTTTTAACATTATTGAAAAGTATCAGTTGGACATTGTGTGAACATTTCATGATGAATGGACAAACAAAAATGCTCCAAAATTACTGTGAAAAAATATCTTGGTACCTTAACTTCTGTTAAAAGTTAAAAATGCTTTTTCCCTCTCTTGGGAAGTTTTTTTTTCCACACTGTGATACTGAAAAAGTACTGAACTTCACGTTATGCAACACTGACTGTGACTGTGATGTGCCTCGCAGTATTAAAAATATCTTGATGTAACAAGGACTGCCTGCATTTTATTAAACAAATCTATTAAGTAGTATTGAATAGTGTGAATATCTTGACTCATTTACTCACAGAAACTCTTCAGGAACATTAATAATTACAGGGCTTGTTTGCCACTCAGTGGTATCAGCAGTGCAAAGGTCAATATTGCAATAAAAATGATTTAATAATATGTTGTGCAGCCCCAGTGCAGTTTTTAGCATGCAAACATGCATAACTTACCCACTTTCACATATAGACAGCAATGATACATGTGTAGATACAGAGATATTTATGTACACATGCTTACACACACATTCAGAGAAAATATTTTAAGTAGCCTTTTAAAGCAAACTGAAAAGGCCTCAGCAGCATTCCATACATGAGGCAACTTTTGAGAAATTTTGTTTAGCCCCACTCAAGGAAAATGCAGTTTTAAATGTATTAAACGTACTGAAAGGAAATGGGCACGCTACCTTAATCAGTTTCAGACACCTTTTCTTATATAAAGGAGAAGCGTGCAGTACAGCACTCATGACTTCAGGAACACCTTCACTTGTCTCCATTTTTTGGGGGGCTTACTGAAGATTGCTAGCAGGTTTACAGTTTTTTTTAAATGGTCTTCTATCCAAAAAAAATCCCTTTCAGTCAGATGAGAACAGCACTGCGCTGGCCTACTGTACAACCACTTTCATTACTGATTTGCCTTTCATTTCAAAAGGATCAGGTTTGCATAAATAAGAGGCAAAATGTTTCTGGGAGAGAGAAAAAAAGGAAAACTGACCTTGAAACATGCAGGAACGAAATCACTATCAGGTCTCAAAAATCATTCAGCTGGCACTTGACGCTCAACTTGAGTTAATTGTGAACAACACAATGCAAATCCAACTGAAGTGTATCACACTGGCAAAATTTAATTCTGCACTGCTCAGGTTGTGTGTTAGTGAATGAATTTTTAACTGGGCAAATTAATTGCACTTCAAGGACTACATGGGACTAATGTTGAGAAAATATTTTAAAAATTTATATAAAAGCAGAAAAACAATGTATTGTAAAGAACCCTAAAACGCTAAAGTGGTTTAGATGAAGTAAACGCTTGATGAATGCTTTTACATTTGTGGACTGGCAAGTTTGTTTATTTATTTATTCATAAATGAAGTAATTTATTACTTTCATTTAGGATGTTTTGGAGGTATATACGGGGGAATGCAATAACCTTCAAAAAAGTAAAAAGCTACAGAAAGCAAAATCATCTAAGCAGTGTTTTTAGAGACACATGGAATAGTTTAATATTTTACAAACTTGTGTGGAGTTTAACTGGCTTTGATTAAACCAAACTGTAAATGGCCTGGTGAAGTTAGTGTAGTATGGTGCTGAAGGCTGAGAAAGGAGCAGTTACCTGGCTGCGGCTCAGAGTAGTCCACCGTGTAGCCATCCAGCTGCATTAGCTCCTGCGGCTCAGACTTCTTCTCTCTGTAACTGCACATGGCGAACGTGTACTGACTGACCTGCAACACAGCACACCTTTCAGTGACATTCCGCTCCCACACCGACAAAAGCGATAAGAGCAAATAAGGTGACTGGCTGACATGTCATGATGTCTTTATTGCCTGGAGGACAGAGCACAGTCTATGTAATGATAACTTTTTCATTAGAAAAGAAAAGATACCTTTACAAGGTTAAACTTTAATTAAGTGGTTTGGATAAATATACAGCCTCACCTGAACAAGGACAAAATACCGCCTCTTCCATCGCTTCCAAACCCTCTGCCCTAATGCATAGAGGTACCTTCAGAAAAAAAGCGAATACATCACATTATCAGATGGGTGGACTCACACACTTGCACGCTGCATGTGAATGTCCATGTGTAGGCCTACATTTCAACTTTAAAAAGAAAAAAAGAAAGAAATAAAAGTGCTTTTAGACATGGCACTGCCATTTACAATTACACTGCCCTTGTTAACATTTCTTCACTTATTCAGCTCAAATTTAACACATCAAGGTGAGGTGTTCTAATATTGCCAGACTTTTACCCCATTGAAACTGTCAATTACAAGTCCTGAGAAACGAGGTGTCATCACTTTTGAACCATTACTATTTCCCTATTCCTCTCCTTAAGAAGTGTACAAATTCTTGAAAATTAAATGGACAAAAAAAAAAGAAATCCATATCTTGCTGATTAACCTTGCGTTTTGATTCAAACATAAAAAGAGAGAGATCAGAGTAAAAGTAAGCTATGGGCGAGGAGAAATCAATTCGAGGAGAAAGGTTTTGTAAGTCGAGGCAGTTGCTGTTTGTGGGAGAAAGGGAGGGAAGCATGTGGAGCTGGGTTAACATGTGGCAGAAGAAATCATCCACTTGTGAAAATGATTTTCGGTTCACTCTCCAACACCTTTCATACACCTACGATCCCATTTAGATGACATCAATATCCAGCAGTGGAGGGTCGAGGAGACCCTGGTTTGGCTGGACGTCCGCAGGCACTTTCCTGCCGGTCAATCAGCAGCTCACTGAGCCGGTCAGCGTGCATCTCAGCCTTACTGCCATTTACCCCCTATTTTAGTAGGCAACTAACTACAGGAACGAACATAAACACTCCTCGAGGACAAGAACTAAACAAAACGAACAGATACAGACAAGAATCAATCATTTTGACAATAATAAAGAGAGAAATAAATAATAATGAGAATTACCGTCACACGTAACTATTTTTTTATGTTTTATTTTTGTTGAATCTTATTTTTGAGCGAGAGGCTAAATATTAGCCTAGCATCTTAGGGACAGTATGAGAGCACTTTACCACGCATTACATCTTTAAAGCCATAAAATTCAATGCTCAAAAATAGTGATATGTTCAAACAGTTCAGGCTCTGGGTCAAATTTGACAAATTCTGGAGGCAAAGACTGTTTTTCCCCCTAACCTACCTGCCCGCTGGGGTAACGGCAGACTCTGAAATAGGTAGTTAACTAACGGTTAAACGTTTGAACTGCGCGCGTGAACAAAAAGACAAACCTGAAGTGTTTATCTGTCTCTTCTACCGCCTAGATACTCTCATATCCAGTAAAATATTTTTAGTCTCCTGTGCGAAACCCGTCATGAAGCGGGTCAGTCTATTGTAAGAGGGCAAACCAACATGCCAACAAAAGCGCATCAGAACTCCTCAGAGTGCGGGGTGAGGAGAAAGCGGCCGAGACGAGCGAGAGAAACGAGCCTGATGGTTGATGCCCACCAATCAACATGGTGAAGGTGCCCTCGTGTGGTCAGTGAGCGGCACTATATCTGACGTTCCTCCACAGAACATCATTCAGGTACAGGAGTTTATAGCTAATGAATGATACTGTATTTCACTTTCCTAAGTCACTGATCTGCTGCAAAACAAAAAACAAACAAAGAAACAAACAAAAAAAAAATCACAAGAACCATTAGGATTAAAACTTAATGGTTTCTAAAAACACAAAATATTATTACTGACTGTTGGGCACAGAAACCAGTTAATAGTTTCTATGATGTTTTTCACCAAGGTACAGCCAACAGATGAACTAAGAGCAATATGTGTGTTGTGGTTATTTGAGAATTCTCATTAACCTGTGGCTAAACTGAAAGAACTCAGAAGGAGAGCAAAGACAACTGTGTAACTTAACTGAAAAGGCATTCTCAGCACTCAGGCATTGCTACAGTGAGACTCTCAAGCATATTTTCTTGCTGCTTTCTAAGGAAGTTAAGATCAGCTTAGCATATTTTATTAGCACTTGCTGTTGTACTAACCCTCTCAGTGACATGCTAACATAACCAGAAAGGCAAATCCTGAAGGCTTTATAAAAGTCTATTTCTACTAGTAATCTAAAATAGGCTAAATCTACCCTTGTGATTTATTATAAACACTATCAGCATAGTACAGTGTTAAACAGCCACAGTATTAATAGCTTCACTACCACATAATGTTAATAGCATAAGATTGTAGTTACATATAAAGCTTAGACATTGATTATTTCAAATCCTACAGCATTTTAAAATTCACACTTTGAAATGCAAGGAATTAATTTATTTACCAGTGATGCACAACACATTCTATTATACTGCATTACAGAAATGCATGTGCACACATACATATGTTACAGCACAAATAATGTCCTCCCCCTTTTTGCTCAATCAACATGCAATCAGTGGGTAAATGCAAGAAGGGAGCTTGTCATTACTGAAGCTCTTGTTGAGAGTGCTGGCCATCTGTGGATGGCAAGAGAAAGAAAAGAGCATTAAAAGACAAAGTGAACGTGTTGTGACCTCAGAGTGAAGAAGAGATCAGAAGAGACTGTTAGAGGGGTAGCGGTCACTTAAAGAATGAAGGAGCCCTGACCTGCACCCTCGCTGCTTTTTACTGACAGCACGATGGTTTTTACAGAATTATGAAAAAGAAAACGAGAGAAGAAAAGGAACAACGTTGACAGACAGATACAGAGAGGGTGTGACCGTGAGCAAGAGGAAAGCAAAGAAAGAGAGAAGGACGGAACGAGAGAAACGGGCAGACGCAGACAGACAAAAGCCTGATCAGCCTGGAGCTGGCGGTTGTCCCGTTCTGAGCCGTGGAGGGGTCGCGCTGCCAAACTCAATAAACTGAATAGTTCCCCATTCTTCACTCTCTCCACTGCTAAACAGATGGCTGCTTTTAATGGGGAGCATTCAACCTGAAAATCCTCTTCCAGTCCTTCTCCTTTTCCTTTATGTATGAAAAAGTCCTCAGGTGTGTGTGAGCGCTTGTTAGTGTTCAGCTGAAACTGGCAGAGTCTGGATCTAACCTAGCAAACGGGTGAAATGCTACAGCAAAGGCAGGAGGGGAAGAAAAACTTGTTAATCATTGATGCTGATCTGAAGGCTCAGAAGATGTTCTTGAAGGACTTGAAATGACATCACTAGCAATCAGGCTATGTTTGAGCTATAGCTTAAAAGAAAAATAACATCCGCTCTGAGTCAAGTGCCCCTGTAGGGCTTTTGCACAAACCGCCCAGCATTAGCCAGCCTTTTCATAGGCTTTATAATAGCATGTCATGAGTTCAGAGAAACAGGTGATAGATCAGTGTCTGTCGGTGGTTGCCATACTTACAAGAAAACTATTTTCCTTAGGAACATGAAAATTACACTGGTTGCCTAGGAAATCACATATAACCTTCAATATCTGCAGTAATTTTCTCCTGGATTCATGAGTTCAAGTAGTCAAGCACTAATGATTAATACGTACATTACCAGCCAATATTAAACTAACCAGATTATTACACTATCACTATACAATTACATGCAATTGTGTTCAAGGGCGTAATGAAATAATCATCACTTACAATCATCACATTATGTCATCCTGTCACATGTAACTATGCATATTTTGTGAATCTCCAAAAGTGAAGCTCTAGGACTGCTTTAAGACTGCCTGTGAGGTCAGATCCAAAACAGTAATAAGAGACTGAAGAGGCGTCTTCCAATTAGACTAGGGCTCGCAGTGAGCAGCTCTATAGACAGAGCCTGCTGGGCCTCCTCCATAATCAGTAGGCTAATGGAAGAGGGCTGACCCGCTGACCTAGCCGTACAGAGGGAGGAATGCAGCAGCCTGCTGGGCTGAGCCTCTTCAGTGGCCTTACTTTATAGGAACTACACAAACTGCCATGATCTTCTGTGATAACTATTCATTAATCACAGACCACAAGGCTTATCAGTGCTTTAGTGACCAAGTGATGTTCCAAGAGCATATTATACATTTTAAGTTGGCCTTGTGTTAAAAACAAAACAAGAAAGTCAACTTGTGTATATACCTTTTCCAAAGGTCGGTGAGACAACCTTTGGCCTCTAGGTGGCAACATAATTCTTCTCTAAAACTGATTCACATGGCCAGGTTCTTTGTGCATTGGAGAAGGCAAAAATAAACTCTACAAATAAACAGGCAACTTTTTGAGAAATAAATGCAGCACAGATTGCATCTCTTGCCATGTTTTATCAAGGTGACGAGGTTATTGAAAGTAATCGAAAATCATGAAAAAACTAACTGAGACCCTGTGGATTAAACCAGTTCTCTGCTGCCCCCTTCTGGGAATAGAAAGCAGATTAAATTCAATCAAATCAAATATTGCAGATTATTTTGACAGCTCTTCTACAGAATGACAGCATTTCAAATGTGTCCCAAATATGAAATGGCATTCATTTGACAAAGTCCTTAAAAAGTTATTCTTACATTTACACAAAATTCCAGCACATATCAGCTCCAAGCATTGGCTGCTATCGTTATTTTTACTTGGGATATATAAATACGGCGCAGGTGGCCCAGCCTTTTTAATATGTGTGCTTGTGAGTTGTGAAAACACCCTGAGGGGTAAACGTACCCACTGTGCTTCATGTTGGGGGGCTTGTCCATGCGCACGGCGAGTTTGATCTTCAGATCTGTATCCTGGCTATTTTTGGGGATCACCATCTTGTGCAACTCGGCATTCTTGGGCCCGTTTGTTGTAGGGTTCAATACCACCTGGTTAAGAAAAGAGAGCTGATCAAACCAAGAAACAAGATATGACAAAAGCAGAAAGCATGTGGATATATACAAGAGAGAAAAGAGTGAGTGATGGAGAAAGAAAATGATACAGAGAGAGCCATTAAAGGGAGGCGGAAGTAGATGGAAGAGGTACAGATGCCTGGTGAGGGATTCTAATGGGAATCTCCATCTGTTACCCTGGGAGCTTGAGCCCTAATGACTTCAAGATTTCCTTCATGCAGCTCTGACTCTCACACAGCCTATAAGTTATTGTGCAACATCTGCCCCCCCCCCCATACCATCTTACTGTGATATATGGCATACAGTAAGGGCACCCAGCTAGTATAGTTATAATAAAAATTGTGTACTCTTTAAATACTGATAATTAGCTGATGGGATGAGAGAGATATCATATTATACCATGTACCAAGAATGCAAATTGTATGCACATTTCCTATTATGCTATAATATTACATCACTTATGGATATTACCATGTTGTATCTGTGATATCTTAGTACTGTTTAAAACTGAAATGCCCTAATACATACTGAAATAACTGCTCTAGGGGTACTGTACTGTATTCTGAGCGTAACACCCCCCCCCCCCCCCCCCCCAAAAAAAAAAACCCCAAAAAACGATTTGTCAAAAAAAAAAAAAAATTTAGATACGTAATACGCAAAAGATCGTCCTGTAGTTCTTTCCTTTCCAGTCAAAATGGTCATTAAATACAATTTTACACAGCAGAAAACATGTTTTTAAAAGAAAATTACACAGAAGCTTCAACAGCTACATATATCTTTTTCAGTACTTAGTGGGTCTATACTTTGCCTTTATTACAGCTTCCATTCTTTTTGAAGAGGCTTGCATTCAGTTTTTCAAAGAAATCTGCAGGGATATTTTTCATATTTTTCCACACTTTCAAAGTTCAGTCTTAGAAGTTGGTTGGATTTTCTGCTCCTCCAAAACCAAGTATTCTCAAACAGATTCAGTGATGTTCAGGTCTGGCCAGTTCAACGAGCTAAAAACACTTGCAGATTCTTTTTTTTTTTTTTTTTTTTCAGATTCTTTGTTTGATTTAAAAATGTTCATCTTTTTTCGTTTATTTTCTTTTCTCAGTAACATCTTCCTGACAGCTATACATCTTTTAGAACGCAGTTGAGTTCTTTTCTTAAGAATGGAAGCATGAACAGGAACACCTGTGCTTGTAAGATATGAAGAGTGGAGCTCCTCAGGAACATCTAAAAATGAATAATTTGCACTTTGATATTTTGCCTAGAAATGTAATAAATGAAGGTGGTCTCTGACTTTTGCACAGTACAGTAAATGTGAAAGCAAACATTGCCATGAAGCATGTTTTGCTTGTTCACTTATGCTGAGACTTAAAAAGATGGTTACTGGAATAATAAACAGTCAAATCAGTATGATGATGACTGGATTTTATACTAAGGTATCATTAAAACTGGTAACAATCCCATCCTTAAAAATGGTTTCTTCATGGGTTCTGTAGAATGTGTAATTACTGAAAGAACCCTGTGAATGCATAAATGATTCTTTGCATGACTAAATGATTCTTTGCTAAATAACCTTTTTAAAAATGGTTCTATATAGCACCAAAAATGGTTCCACTGTTGCTACAAAATCAAAAACTATTTTAGTGCTATACAGAACCCTTTTTGCTGAAATTGTACTGTGCACAATCTGGAACCCTGGCACAGCACTCACATAACCATACGTGAATGAATGAATGAATGAATGAGTAAATGAAGGGAAGATGCAAGAGCCTCACCCTGCCCAGCTCTTTGTCCTCCAGGGCCAGAACACCAGTGCTTTCAGTGAAGAGTTTCACTTTGACCACAGGCAGAGGGTGGGTGGTGGTGAAGTCCCCCTGTGTACCCCACCTGCACAAGAACATAACAGCATGTCCATGGATGGCTAGTCACTCAGCATGTGCCCAACAATTTGTTGCTCAGCCCAAATGCTGGATTTCAGCTGGCTCTAACCTTAGTCATTAATGTCAGAAACTGGCAAAAAAAAACAAATCACCCACTGTTTTTGGCACTAACATTTCATCATTTTATGCAAAAAATAGCACAGACCTTAAAATAAAACACAGAAAACAAATGTTCCTCCCATCAAATGAGAAAGTAGGATTTGTTTGGATTGTGTCTGTGTCTTGCTGTCTCACGCCTTTGTAAGTGTGTGGTGTAAATATGGACATGGTTGTCACTTTGCTGCTGGCTGTAATACCAAGAGAAATTCCTACGACGATAGCAGAGTAAAAATAAATAAATAAATATTTCATCACAATATTGTGTTTCACCCTGTAATAATCTCTTCTAAAGGTGGAAATGTAAGTCATTTTTCACATGAACTGAAAGTGTTCTTTTGATTTACATTTGCACAAATAATAGTGCAACTGGACAGATGTTTCAATTTGACTGATATTTCAAACAATATGTGCTGGCATTTTTTGTACTGCAGAAAAGCAGACTGTTTGGGTGATGGTGCAATACTGTGCTATCAGTGTCATCTAAATGTCACCCTGGCAATATTTGCATTAAAAAAAAAAAATTTCAACCACTTACTGGAGGCTTTTACACAAATTTGTGGAGTCCACGGCAGCTCAAGTGCACAAGGTCATTAAAACAAAAAGGGAAAATACCAAATCCTACACTTAAAAAAATAAAATAAATTTAAGGGTTCTTTAGTAAAGACAATGTTCTACTTAGAACAATGAATTCTATTAAGAACCACTTCATGTTTTTCTATGCTTTGCATGGTGAAATGGTTCTTCAGATAGATGAGAATGTGTTCTAAATACAGCCTATTTGAAAATGAAGCAAAACAGGTTCTTCTATTGTTACCATGTCAAACCTCTAACAATAGCTGAACCCTTTTAGTACTATATAGAACTACTCTCAAAAAGTTTAACCATATGCAACAAATTACTCATCAATCTAAACAACCAGTATGCTATGCAAAAGAACCATTTAAGCAGGAAATTCTACTTTTTTATTGTAATGCTAAAAAGACAATTGAAAATAAAAACTCTATTAAATTAAACCTTTGAACCCCCACTGCATGTACGTGAAACATACTGGACATCAGCATTACCTCATAAGTCCCATATCATTCCCTAATTAATGTATTACCTTAATCTCCTCACCTCAAAGACGTGTGGTTTTATACTGCAAAAATGCACACACACTGAAACAACCATTCACTGAAGAGGCTTCCGTCAGAGGCAGGCACACTGCATTCTGGGTGTGTGCGTCTGTGTTTGCATGTCCTGGTGCTGTATAAATCTTTTGTATGGCAGTAAACAGAAGCTGGCGGTCAGGCTGGACAGCCAGCTAGGTAACATGGGGAGACACTTCTAGCGTCTGAAGCGGATAATGACTCGTCATTGTGACTCAGCAGCTTAGCAGTCACATACACACTCAATCTAAAGCAGCACAGAAATAACGGGTGTGAGTACTGCTGTCTGCACACACTTTAAATGACCTCACACCTCTTAGGGGCTGACTGGATGCCACAACAATGTAGAGCTGCCATTTCTAAACCCCCCAGTTTCCAAGGCAACCAAACACCACTATTAGCAGTGAACCACAATTCTGCACAATTTCTGTATAATACTTTATGAATTAACACGGTATGCTTTAATAAAAGCCTGTGACATATTTATGTTTCACCATGAAAAAGGAGTGTTTTCTTTTCACAGAGTCCTGGAGAAATGTTGGTGTGTGTAGCAAATGCGCATTGGAACAGCAATCAAACCACACTGTGGTTTAATACAAATCTGTGCCAACTAGAAAGTACAGGAAAAACACAGTAGTTTACTTAGAAAGAAATAGTCGATCACAGTAAACATCATTAAAAGACCTGTCACTATCACTGCCTTCATGGTTACTTCTGTTATTCTTTTCCATTTACAGACTATACTTATACACACAAGTTCTTTAAACCACACTCTGTATTATACCTACTGCCAACTAATCACCATCATCATTGTCCTTGTGGCTGGAGCTGTAATAAACAATCTTCTCTTCTCTGAATTGCTGACTAGATTCATATTTTACAGACTCAACCAGTGTATTACACTCTCAGAAAAAAAACTGCAGCCTTCAGGGTAATTCTTCAGTACTGTACGTTATGTGGAAAAAAATCCAAATTCTGTTAGTCATATATATATATATATATATATATATATATATATATATATATATATATATATATATATATATACATATTTTTTTTTTAAGTTGCCTTGACTAAATATATGCTGACCTGACACTATACTTACTACTTTATTAACCTAAGTTGAAAAAGTTAAGATACAAAAAGAAAGATGCACACTTTTTCTGGGAAAGTGAATGTAGTGTACCTGTAAAACTCATTTAAGATTAAAATTGGACCTTAACATCACTGTGGCACCTTGAGAGGTATATTTACATGATTTGCACCTTGGGGAAACACAATTTATTATGTCATATTGTTACACATTGTAATGTATTACTTTTGGCTAATGAAATCTGCATTGTGTTCAGCTCAGTGCAATCTGTTTTACTGAAGCATTACAGAATTGTTAAGCAGTACTCAAAAAACTTTGTCCTTACATTTGCATATTTAGTTGAAGCTCTTATTATGGTATGCACCTTGAGAAAACACAATTTATTATGTCATATTGTTATACATTGTGATGTATAACAATATGTATTGCATATTTAGTTGACGTTTTTATTTGTGAAGTAGACAAACAACATTTGAAATGTTTTTTTCCCGTACATATATAATAATTTACAAATGCAAATAAAGGTAACATTCTTACTATTATATTACAGCAGTGTTTTTGATCCCTCCCTAAGTGGGGGATCAAACCCTCTTCTCCCTGTATACGGTGAGAATGCTATCCACTATTTAACTGTAACATAAGCCTTTTTGTTATCATAAACAATACCATCTTGTGGATTTAAAAAAAAAAGGAAATCTATTAGTCTAACAAAATGATTAATACATGTTAGAAATAATAAAAGCATGATTCTTGGGTCTCTGTGAACTGATATTCCTATTTTATTAAGGTAAAATATCACTAAATAAAAAGCTGAATATTAATATTACACTGCATCGATTTTTCTTCACCCCTAAGAGACATAGCCTTCTTTGAGCAAAGAGGGCCTAAACCTGACCAAGACTAACTTGAACTAAAGAATGTGCATGATAACACATAAGTGTGCGCAACACACACATACACACACACACACACACTTTTGGTTGTAATTCAATTTGGCTGTAGCCCTGCTCCCGGAATCACTTTATCTCTGTGTCTGTGTTATCTAAAAAGTAAGGCTCTACTTGTCCATGTATAGAATATCTTGCGCCTGCAGCAAATCACATACAAACTTAAGCAAGTGAAAATGTGTCACATGCTTGATTAAGCATATCTATTTGAGGATGAGTATGAGTTTCCTTTGAAACACTGCACATTGGAACATTAGATAAGACATGAGCAGATTGTGGACAAAACTCCAGATTTAAAGCAGAAATCTGCTTGCAGCTTCTTGCAAGTACATTTGCCCTTCACATGCCTATTTTCTAACCTCTCTTTATCCCTTACAATTACATGTTACTTTCATTTTCAATTTATATTATTAATTAAAATAAATATATGTGCTTACACTACAGCCCTATTGTTTTCAGGAAACTTGCTTTTAGTTTTTCAAAGAAATCTATAGGGACATTTTTCAACATCTCCAAAGTTTAGTTTTAGAAGTTCGTTGAATTTATTGTGTATCTTATGATCCAAGAAATCTCCAACACATTCAGGGATGTTAAGGTCTGGACACAGGTCTGGGGTGATCAGTCCTTGCTCGGAGAACACCAGCAGCTTCTTTGTTTAATCTTTAAGAAGATAATTTTAACCTATTATCTTTTCTCAGTAACAGCTTTTTGACAACTGCACATCATTTCAGACACAGAGTGTTGAGTTGTCCTCTCACAGTGGAAGGACGCACAGAAACAGCTCTGTTTATCTAATGGTGACATGTTTGCTGGTCTACCAGGTTTTGCATGGTTGTTAGGAGACCCATTTTTATATCATAATCATAATTTTTGAACTCCCATTTCCTTTTTTAACCACTTTTCCTTTAACTTACTCCCTCCTTTTGCAAGTGGATTATATCTGATCTACCCAGACATATCTCCAGAAAAATAAACAAGTTGTACTTAATGGTTGCTTTGACTGGGAATTAAATAAATGAAGAGTGGTCTCTGACTTTTGTACAGTACTGTATATATACATGACCTTGTTTCAGTGAATAAACAGTCCAGCACTCTTTATACATAATGTTAATGGGTGTTAGAACTGTGAAAGGCTGTGTAGATGGATGTATAAATATAGTTGGCATATGTAGACAATATAGGCATGCAAATGTTTTCATGGTAATTAAAAGGATGCTTCATTAAGAGGTCCAGTTTAAATGTCCTTGAATGATTTACACTGAACTTTCTGGTGAGTGCATATGAGGAAAGGGCAGTGTGATTATCTAAAGGGCCGAGGCTGAGCAGCAGAAACCCTAATAACTGCACCAGAATCATATCAAAGATACACGGTGGAGCCACCCACTCATCTTAATCAAATTATTAAAAGAGACATTTCAATTTCAAGTGCACACAGAGTGAGACAATTAGGTGGTGGCTGGCTCAGTGAGAGAAAAAAGATGGAGGAGCATAGGCAAGTGTCAAGGCAAGAAATACTGCACTACACTAAATCCTTGCCTTTCTATTAAAGGTTAAGAGATGCATCTGACCAAAGTTTTTGCATTATCGTATTTCCCCAAAGATGAGTAATTACTCATTCTCAGTATGATGATAAATGAGGCTAAATGAGAGTGCTAAATGAGACTGAACTGAATAATCGATCCATTCAGTGCTCCAGATGACACGCGCAAAGGGCACCTGCCTTTTGCCAAATATCTTCAGCAGCGGAGCTTATCTGGGCTTGATGAATCTTTTCTCTTAGCTGCTATTCAGTAACACCAGTCATTGGAGCTAAGGGCAATTCCCTTGCAATGCCAATGCCACCACAGAATTAAAAGCTTTAAAAATTTGAAGGTTCAACACAGTTCAGCTGCCACTTAAATAATGTGCATGCTTGCAACATGCCCCCCCCCCCCAAAAAAAAAACCAATAAACTTAATCGTGTATTATGCTGGAATATGTACAATAGAGATTTACATGGGAACATGCTTTTGAAAGCTAACTGTGGAATAGCATGCTTATAATGTGAGGGCAGTGGTGCAAACTCAGGAAAAGAGAAGATGGACTCAATCTGTGCATACACTGGTGGAAACATCTGTCCTTAAGGGAACCTCTGTATAAACAGTGCTGTGTCAAGATGGTAAAACATCACAATGTCCATCCATGTCCCTAAATTTCCTTCCCATGAGTGCCCACTAGCATACACAAAAACATTATGAGGCATTGCATTCTCAGACACAAGTCATCGCACAGGCTAAAAGCTCCACTCTTCCTCCCTCATGTCCACAAAACAGTGGCTTTTACTCACAGTGCAACTGAGGTCAGTCCTATCATTTCTGCAGACATGACTTCAAGTAGACTGGACCACAAAGCCATTAGGGCTCCTCATTGGGTTATGTAACAAAGAAAAGCCTTCAAGAGACTTTGAATAATATCCACTGCCTCTATTCACATACACAGAGGATGCAAGCCACTCTGTCTTATGCAAAGAATAGCATTTTGCATTTCAGACGTTTGCACTTCAGAGCATCCGGCTTAGCCCGTTTTAAATATGCCTTGCCTGTAATGCCAATAAGTGTGCTATCACAGAACTGATGAGACGTCGAGGTACTCACACCACGACACATGTCCTTATTCTGCAAGCAAACCACAAAATGCCAGAAGTATTTTTCAGAGCATTCACAAGGGATCTGACCTGCAGTGAGTCAATATAATATTGCAGGTGTCGGTTAGCTGGCGGTTAGTGTTCTCCTCATTCACATTCAGCTGTCCAGTGACGCTGGTTAATGGTGGCAGGCTTCATATGACTCAAAGGAAGATTGTGTTTGCCTTCCCCATGGCCTGGAGAATACAACAAAGGATGATGTGTTCTCTAGGCCAAAGAAAAAAAAACTTTTACCAGCTGTTATCAACTGTTACAAATGAAAAAGCCAGCATCTGTAATAGTGTGAGGGTGTATTAGTGTATATGGCATAGATAACATGCATATCTGTAAAGGAACCATTTACACAGAAAACATATACACACTTAAGAGAAATTTGATGGGCCTTCTAGACAATATATCTTTAGGAATGTTCAAGGCTTACTTCAACATGACAACAGCAAGCCACATTCTACACATGTTAAAACAGCATGGAAGTGCAGGTTGAAAGAAAAGGTGATGCAACAAAGTGGTAAACATGTCCATGTTCTGACTTTTTTGGAACAAGCTGCAGGCATCACATTTGGAATGAGTGTATTTTCACCAAAAAGGTTCATAAGGTAAATGATCAAATATCACATTTTTGCACTACTTTCAGTTTAATACAGGTCAAACTGAATTAATAAGCATTTCACTCATTGTCCCAGACTGCCATGTATAATTATGCTTTCTAGACACCAGCATGAAAGGTCAGCTTGACATCACACTGTCTCCTGCACTGTGACAGCATCTTGTGTCAGAATCCAAATTCTGTCATTATAAAATAGAGACTGCATCAGGCTTAAGGTTTTTCGGTACTCACTGTGGTTTGGATGCCTCTGCCTGGTCTGTCTGAAGCTTCTCTCCTCCTTCAACTTCCATGGTACAATACACGATTCTGTTTGGAGCCACTGACTTCAGCCCCTGCACCTCCATGATCACAATCTGTACAGAAAACAAAAGAAGAAAATGCTACCTCTTACTGTGCAGACCCTTTTCTTGTAAGGATTGTGATCAAAAGATTCAAAAGTACATTTGTCTAAAAATGTCTTTCCAAATCATTATGTCACATTTCCACATGTCATTATGTAGAACTTATGATGTGTTTACAATGTCTCGCTAATTTGCACCTATTGCGCCATTTTCCACTTTGTTTTTTATCCTACTGTTTATAACAGACTTGCTGTACTGAATCCAAATATCACCAGTGCGACTGTGTGAACATCTTTAAGGGCCACTGAGCAGCTTATCTGCCTTAAACCTCCCTTCTACACTGCAGAACTGAACCCTTCTGCTGGGACCAGAGCCTGTGCTTAAAAATGCTTAAAATAACAAGTGTACAGCTGGCCATATTCTTCCTGGGTTCCTGGGAATTTGCTACATTATCTGAGGATCGCTGGCAAATACAAAAACAAAAAAAGAAATATAGCTACTGACAGCATATTTATATTATCATGCAGGATTTAGGTTAGACATATTCATGAAACAGGATGCTGTAAAAAGAAGGGAGAGGCACAATCTAATGAGGGGTAAAATGTAACATGGATATCATTGCTGTCCAAAAAACCCTAATTATCTCTATTTTTTCCTATATCATTTGTGCACAGCAGCTGCTCTTTACATGTGGTTTGATGAATGGACCAATAAAAAACACTACATAATTTCTTATAAAGCTGCTATTTGGAGATTTTTTTGACAGCAACCTCATTTAAAGTAGTCAAACAGGTTCAAGTAAAACATGCTTTTAGTCCTATTTGGATATTCCCATAGCAAAGGTATGTGCAAATATTGACAGTAATCAGACATATATTGCTCCAGAATCAGTAAAAGTAAAAAAAAAAGTAAAAGTAACAATAAAAGTAACTTTTTTGATCATAAACATACAAAAAACATACTCAATATATTCAAAATATATACTTGTGATGTTTTACCATAGTCAAAACAACAAAATGCCTCAGAGTAAACACATGGAAACATGAAATCTAGGAATGAAGCAGACGGGATGTGTCACTCACCTCTAGAGTGAAAGACAGCACTACATCTGATTTGGAGAGGGGCAGGTCATTCTCATCTCCTATGTCCAGAAAGCTGTTCATAGGTGTGAGTTTTGGCTTGATTTTGGGCTTCAAGTCTTTGGCTACAGGCAGGCTCTCCAGGTTAGCCATTAGCAGGTTGATGGATGACCTCAGCTCCTCAACATACATCATCTCCATGTCCTTTGACACAAACTTAGGGTACTTCCTCTCCTACCGAGGATATTTTGTGTAAATATGTCAGTGTAACAATGCCACTGTAGGTCAGTAGTTCTAAATAGTTTTGGCATAATTTTTCACATAATAAGTTTTTGCATAAGATATAAATTATAATACATGCTTTCAGGTCTGATTGATTCAGAACACACTGATTCACAACATTTGTCGTGGAGTACCCCATGCCCTGCACATTTTTGTATTTTCTCTAATCTAATACATCCACTTCAACTCAGGAAGAGTTTGTTAGCTGATGAATTTTTTGGGTGCAGGTAAAACAGCAAAATGTGCAGGACTAGTGTTGGGAACCACTAATACAGAAATTTGTGCCCTTCCAAAAATCTGTTCATGAACAAGAAAGAACCCTAGGAACAGTTTTTGTTACTGCTAGAAGTGTATGGGTCTGGAGCAGGCCCTGTGATTTGATCATTTGTGGTGTTGGGAAAATTTGCCAACTATAAACAAGCAAGAAAACTATTATCATTTCAAAAGACTGCATGAAATGTTTCTGGAAAAGAGCATCTGCTAAATGAATAAATGTGAAATCTTGCCAAACATGCCCAAATGTAGGCCATTTTGCTGGGAGAACAAAACAAAGCTTTGGAATTCTCTCAAACACTCCAGGGGACCAAATCATAATCTGTAATAAGTGAAAACACCCCACAAAATTCCCTGTAATGTCTATGCTGATGACATGCAATACAACAGGGATCAGTATACGTGACAAGAACTGTACAGCACACACATACTGTGTAACTCTGAATTTACAACAACATTAAAACAGAAGCTGTGATGACATACTCTTGCAATTCTCTCAGTGAGCTGCAACCTCCCATCCAATTCTCTGCGGATCTGTGCTGCCTGCTCGTCCACATTGTCCAGCTGTGGAATAAAAAACACAGAATTAGCCCAAACTATTAAGGAATCCTCCACTGCTCTCAGCTAGCCAGTCTGCAATGATACCAACAAATTTGAAGATACATAAATGGTATTTAGCACAGCCATTCAGAGGTGACCTATCCTACAAATATTCACACATTCCTTGTTATTGTAAACACTCAGCTGGCCTTGCCCTGTCTAGTGTCAAGGAAACACTCTTTCTTTACAAAACACACACACACACACACACACACACACACACACAGTTATTTAATTCAGCCACACAGTAAAACCCATCTAGGCATGTTGTCAAAAAAAGGTTTCCTCTTATTCCATTTACGAGTGGGAGATTCACACACACGCACACAAGTGCGCCCTCCATCCTAGCACTGTTTCCGCTTGATAAGCCCCTCTCCCTGCGGCAGCAATAGGGTCAACTCTCAGCTGATTTCACACAGCACTATAACTACAGACACACCAAGTTTGGAAAAACCACCACACAGCAGTTTATCGAGTATGTACAGTATTGTGCAAAAGTCAGATGCCACTCTTGAATTATTTAAATTCCCTCTCAAAATGGTCATTATGTAAAAATTATTCTTTTTCTGGAGATATTTTTGGGAAGATTTCAAATAAACCAATTGCATAAATGAGTGAAAAATAAGAAGAGAAATGCAGAGAAAATGGGACTCCTAACAAAAGTGCAAGACCTGGTAGATAACCAACACTGTCACAATCAGATAAACAGAACTTAAAACATTCCTCTTTGAGATATATGAGAAAATCAAGCTCAACCCTTATTCAGATCTGAAAAATACACATTTATGTCAATCCTCCCATTGTGAGAAGACAACTCAAAGCTATGGGTCTGAAAGAATGGGTAACTGTCAAGAAGTGGGTGTTTGAGATTACTTGTATTGTGAGAAGCAGAAAAGCAGGTAGTAGTTTGCCTTTTTCGTAGGACAATGTATATGAATTCTATGTAGGTGTGTATGTGTATGCATCCACATTAATTTCTCTCAAGCATTTTATACTAACTTCTCTCTAGTCTCATGCTTGTATCACACTGCCATTCACTGCCTTATTATACTCACTTGAATCAATTGTCGCTCTCACAGACAGAATTATACGGAGGGATGATGGTCTATATAGCCCCCTCACATGTGGGAAGACTCCAGGCTATCGACCCTTCTCTGTTTTCACCAATTACAGCTGAAGCAGAGTGAAGAATAGGGGCTTAATGATGCAGTTAGCCATGTCTAAGCAGATAATAGGTCTGAACTGAGTGGTGAGCAGTCAGTGTTGGAAACACACCTTCACAGTAGTGCCTGTGTTTGGAGAGCACAAGAAACACTCTGACAAGCCCCTTGAATCTCTCAGGCCAAACAGACTGAAAGCGTGAGGGAATCTCTCAGTGTGCAGTTACATATACTTTTCACTTTATGAGATTCTCTTACCTTTTATCTATAGTCACTGGCCATTTAATCAGAAAAATGTACCACACAGGTGCATTTTATAGGTATAATGAAAAGGGACCACTACAGGACCACCACTGACCAGATATTATTAGGATGATAAAACATCTGGAGCACAACAGAGACACAAAATGGTAGTGGTATGTTAGTGTGTATTATACTAGTACAAGTGCAAATAAAACTGTTGCTGGGTGTTTTTCAAACACCTCAATATAACAATGTTTTTAGCCACAAATATCCAGAAAACAGTGGTCCTGCAGTCAGTAACTAACCACCTGTGACGGGCTGGTGGATGACACAAACTGTATATGGAAGAAATATTTCTCCAGAGCTTAACAAATATATTAGGAACTCATACTGCTGTCAATACACAACCTACAAAACTCTAAAAGAGTTACTTCTCAGAGGAGGGGAAAAATATTCCTAACTTTAATTGCAACATTTTATTGTTACACTTATGTACAGGGAGCCTCACATTTTCTAATTACGTAAAAAAAAATGCCCAAAGTGGTGACCCAAGGTTTTGTTCTCGACTTGCAACCATGTTTCTTAACCACCTCCATTGAGATACAGCACATATTCCTTGCAGAATGGGATTTATGAGGTAACTGAAGATGATTATAAAAGAGCAGTAACATCGTAGTCTCTGAACCCTAATCAGTATTTGCACAATGAATTTACAGTTGAGTTTTTTTTTCTACTAGCAGACAGGAGCTCATGGGCTTGAATGATAATTGACAGAATATGCCATGAGAGGGAGCCGAGATGCTCATTAAAGACACTGGTCACTGATTAAGAACTAATGGTGTCATCCGTATTCCATTTCTGACAGGTAATTAAGGACTATGCAAAAACAGATAATAAACAACATTCAAAGCTTATCTATGGCTAATTAGCACCTAATACAGCCGGTGTTCACATGCAGCAGACTGTAATGTAGCATGCTACACATTTGAGTGCACATTAACAAAAAAATTTATATATCTAATTAAGGTACGTTTCAACCTGAGGCTGCAAACAGCACCAGCATACAGTCAAACCTGACATTTTAGTGTGTAAATTAAGAAGACTTGGCACTGAGTAATTTAAACATACTGAAAATGCTCATCATGGAGAACCTGAAACCTTGTGTTGGAGACAGCAATCAATCATGTACATTTTTAATGAACTGGCTTTAATTACACAGTAATCAGATAAATTATATTCTCATCTGTTGCTAAGGTCCTTATATATGTAGCTCCAATTTAGAATACAGCAATGATACAATCCACAGATAGCACCGATTTTTTCTCCTTATCTGTGATAAAGCCAAAAGTATGTGGATAGTTGTTATAAGTTGTGGGTTTGACCAATTAAGCCATACCCAGTGCAAAAAGTTGCATAAAATTATAAACATTCTCTGGAATTATGAATCATGCTTTATCACCTGACAGTATGAGGAAAAAAAATCTTGGTTAAGAAGATCCCTGCCTGAACTCATAGTGCTAACTACAAAGTTTGGATGAGGAGGAATAATGGTATGGGGCTGTGCTGCAGTACATGGCATTCCTCACAACCGTGTTTCCAACTTTGGAACAGCAGATTTGGGAAGACCTTTGCCTGTTTCAGCTTGATGATGTCTCAGTATACAAAACAAGATCTACTGAGAAATTATTTGCCTAGCTTGGTGTAAAACAACTTGTCTGACCGGCACAGAACCTTGAACTTAACCCAATCCAACATATTTGAGATTAAATGAAATACTGTGCAGCAGGCTTTATCGCCCAACATCTGTGGCTGACTTCACTAATGCTTTCATGGCTTAACGGTTGTGTATCCCACAGCTATGTTTCAAAATATAGTGGAAAGTCTTCCCAGAAGAATGGACGCTGTTACACCAGCAAAGGGAAAACCAACTCTATACAAATGCCAATTGTTTTGGGATGATACATTCACTAAGCATACATGTTCACATGTCCACATACTTTTGGCCATGTAATGAATCATTTACATTAACATTGCCAGCAGAGTCAGATTAATGTGGATCAAAAAAGAGAGAAAAGAACAGAACCCAGACTTCGACAGAGGTCATAACAAACAATTAGGCAAGTGTTTGAGCGATGGAGTCTCTTTAAACCTTAGCATATTTCCATATAGTGAGTCAAAGTTTACTTTGCATAGCACTTTTTGAAATCGAAAATGTGCTCTATATGTTTCCCTCCCGGGTCCAGATGTAATTCTGTCATAAGACCCTCGGAGCGATAGCCAGAATGACTGTGTCAGCCCTTTTCAAGGCAGAGAAAAACAAAACTGCAGAGGTTCCCAGTGGTCCATTCCAACACAGTCACACACATATATGCCCTGCCTTTTCACACCCTTATCACAGCTGGTTTCCTTCCCGTTGCTGTGATACCAAGTTGCTATTTTTCCCCTGTTACTCTATTTTGGTTTGGCTACCATTCCTATGACAACAAGGCTGAGGAACCTCCTAACGTCAGACATCACTAGCCTAAAGGGAGGCATGCTAATGTCACACTCCATTCTCCTCTGAGCCCACCTCCCTGGCCTGAATTAGCAAAAGCCATTTAAAACGAAGCTGCCTGCACTCACCTGGAACAGCACAACAGGGTCTTTTCTTCCTGTGAAATTATAGCCTAAAGGCAGAATGACAGCTAATGGTGCCGTGACCTCTGTGATGGGTCACTAAAAAGATCAAGGTCCCATTTTTGGTGCTGCCCCTAGTTCTTGTCAAGAGGATATGACTATCAGAGTCCTTTCCAAAGTGAGATGCTGCTAATTCATTACCACTTCCTGCCACTTCACCTGCCTGCTGTCTCCTCTGGCCTAGGCCGCTAATGAGAGATGACAGGGCGATGGGGTGTGGAAAGGGTCGAATGTGTTCATTAGGGAGACGATGACAGTTGCAGAGAGGAGGAAAGAGCAAGGGACAGAGGGAGCATTCTCTCTCTCTTTCTCCAGACTTGTCTGGACATGAGTGTGGTAGCACGGCAGAGCCACTGGCCTCCATCATCAGAGGGGAACAGCTGGCCTTTCCATTTTCTCACCTAAACCATGACCTCTTTCACTCTGCCCTGACAGCTGCCTCAGCACCTTCACTCTGTGAAATTTATTATTTTTTTGATTTTCGCTTGTGTATTGGGCTCGGCCATTAACAAGACCACATTGATTCATCAGTGGCTTGTTTTATACTGTAACAAACCCATTTCTCTAATCTTTTTATGAGAATTTCAATGGTTTAATGCATTTACAGTAGTTCTTACAGACTGCTAAAGGTTATTGTCATTAGCAAAAACTATAATTCAAATGAAACCTAGCAACATAAGTCATTTTCTTCAAAATTCTATTTTGTTTTGTTTTACTTTTCATATTTTAAATGTATGATGGATGGTTTAGAAATGAATCCCTTCTACGTCTTTCACTGTGTCTTTAAGGCAAGCTTGCAACCAAGTATAGCCCACTGTTGAGCTAATTTAGCTCAATTTAGTCCAGTTTGGCATGCCTTTGAGATTCAAGTTTGAATCATATCAGTATAATGTTCAGTTTCTGGCTTAAACTCATCTGCACTTGTTGTGAATGATGGCAAAAGGGCATGGAGCAGGAATAATGCTAACTGCATTACACTGGTACTGGTATGGACACAAACTGTCTTTGTGGTATACAAACATGGCAAACCGCCTCAAAGCTTTAAATGACAATAATGAGAAGTGTACGAGTGGCGATGTCTAAGCATCACAAGTATTAAGAATATTGGTGCATATTCTCATAATGACTCGTAATGGGTAGAATCACGGTTTACAGCATGATACTAAAAACTAAAATGAAAACTGAAACTAAATCAAAGTAAAACTAACATGCTTTCTGGAAAAAAGAAAAAAAACAAAACTTAACTTCAAAACTAGCTGAAACTTAATGTAAATAAAAAAATACAAATAGAACAACAAAAAAATAAAAACGATAAAAAAACAAAAATATGAACACAAAACTATGAAAATTGATTAAAAAAAAAAGTCAGTTAAAAAAGTCTAAAAGTTCCATCCTCTGCACCATAACATCAATACTATTTTAGACTTTATAGGTCTGTTTCCCAGATGAGGACTAAGCCTACTCCTGGACTACACTGCACACAGCAAGGAAAATGTAGTCCAAAATGATGCTTAATCTATGTCCAGGAAACTCATCCTATAGTGTCAGGAAAATGTACTGTGCAGTGACAGTTTAGTACCTTTTTTCTGAGAGTATCTTATTTTATCCTTTGCAACTTTATAATGATGCAAATAAAATGATGATATTATTAAGATTATTCCATTTGAAATTTACAAAATTGACAATACCTTAGTTTTATTACAAAAAAATGAAAATGACATTGGTCAATATTACCAGTTATTGGGATTTTTGATTGCTTATAATGCTCTACTCTGCATATCCACAAGCAGATACATACAATATTATTAATCTATGCTGATGTTTCACTTCAGCATTATTTTTATATATGTATTTTTATCATTAATTCCCAAAGATTTATATACTGCTTGAGTTTGCATTAGACACATTGTCTTTTATTTGTCAGTCTCTCATACTGTTTGCCTCTCTGTCTTTTCAATGTTCACAGTGTCTCAGTCTGTCCGCTGCTGTCACTCTTGAGTCTCTACAGTCTAATTCTGTCCCCCTTAAGGTCCCTCACCACAAACACTCGCCTCAACCGTTTCTGTCTTTCAGTCTGTCAGCCTGTCTCCATCCGTAAGCATTTCTCACTGCATCCCTCCCCCTGTGCCTGTCACTTATCCTCTCCTCAGACCTCCCCATCTCCTCCACCCCTCTGTTTGGCACTCACTCACATACTCCTGCACTTATCTGGCATTTTGCTCAGTCATGCCTTTCACAGGCTCCATGCTACAATTTCTTCATTTTGTTTTCTTTCGCTCACTATACAAGGAGCTGATGGAACAGGAAGTTAAGACAGAGAAAGGAAAAAGAAAGGAAGAATGAACCATCAGAATGGACAGCACTGCAGTGGGTAAAAATTGTGAACTTTTATTCATGAGAATCTTCACATCACAAATGCCAATCAAGTTAATATGAACAGACTGATGTAAGGGTCAGTCAAATAACAGACCATAATAATGTCTATCATATTGTCACTACAAATTAGTCACTAAAGAGGTCAGTCGCAGACCATAGACTGAGCTTTTCAATAAAAGCAAACTCTGCAATCAATAATTCAACAGCTAAATGTAAAAAACACACACCGCAGGGACATAGTCAGCCTTAGTTCCTCAAAAAGTGGACCTTGTACAGCCTGATAAACCTAACAAAAATATACTACAGATACTTTGGCTAGCCATAGTGAACATTAATCATCTGTTGTAATCCGTGAATAGAACTACTACATTCAGTCAGACATTCAAATCCTGACTAAATGAGTAACAGTCAAACTTAAGGAAAACAAAGAAAGCAATACAATACTGGAACAAAGGTTACTCACAAAGGGAATTAAAAGGTTTCTGGATTAAACATTGCTATGCAATCAAATGTGCAACTGTATATTTCACAGATATTGTAAGTGTTAACTCACCTAAATTCACTGTGCTGAAAGTATCCAAAACCGAATAGAAATCTTCTACAATATTTTTCATCAACAACAGGGCTGCAGATGGTGCTTTATGGGTGTTAATTTCAGGCCCTGGGAGTAATATTATTTTAGACAGTGCCAGTGTACTTAATCTGTTTGATGCAGTTGATGTGATGAAGCCAGTGAGCTGACCACCTGTGAACAGCTCATAAAATGAAAAGAACAAGAAAACTACAGTTGAAATAGGCCCACCTTCTTCATTTGAAGAAGAACTGGTCTACATTATGAAAATCAGGTAAACACTTTCTTAGTTTTTTATTTGTTGTTTTCTATGACTCATGCACCAACATCTGTTCCACATGTCTGCTGGTACATAAATAACACTACTTCACCAAAGACTATATAGATACTTTCTCCATCTGGATTATGTTGCCTTTGTAATTGTTGTATTTGCTGCATGGCATTTAAAAAATAATAATAAACACCACTTGAAACAACAACAAAAATATTACAGATCAAGAGCGTTTAAAATGTTAAAAATGACTCATTTATTGAACTTGTAAGTCCATGTATAGTTCCTACCTGTATTTCATTTGAGAATGCCAGTATTGCCTACCAGGGCTGTTGTTTTGAGGTATACTGCCACTCACAATCACAGATCTCACATTTAAGGATCCTCCAGAGATTCTCATTAGGACTGAGGTCAGAGAATGATGGTGAATGATGATCATGTTTTTTTGTTTTTTTTTTAAATGTATACAACAGAGGAGTCGGTGTTTGTTTTGGCAGGTGGTGCATTATCCTGCATTACATTGTTATTTCAATGTATGGCCCAAAATGGTTGGTTAAGACCTCCACATATCTTGCAGAGGTCATTTAAAAACCCTAAAGGGACCTACCATCTCACTTCTCAATAATCCAGTGCAAAGTCACTGACGTTGCAGTGCTGCTGGAACAGGGTGGCCAATCATCAACGACCCATAACTCAATCCATCTGGATGGTGTAGTGTCCAGATCATGTATTTCTGAGCCCACTGCAAACATTTCTTTTTGTGAGCTTTAGTTAGGAGTGGGCAAAATACAGCTTTACGCACAGCTGCCAGCCTATGGAAGATCTTGCATCAAGAGAGTCCAGAAATACCTGTTTGCTGCTCAATAGTAAAAAAATCTTTTTTCTCCTCACATCACATGAAAACTGAGATTTGTAAAATGTAAATAGGTTTCCTTTTAATCAAGCTCTCCTGGCAAACTATTTAACAAAACTGTTAAAGACTGATATCTAAAAAGATATGAAGAACAAGCCCTACCACCACGGGTATGGCCCTTCACATAAAAAAGGGCATCACAAACGCAGACAGAGACACAGATAGAGTTTATCTCCAGTTTGAAAACAACTGTTTTTCACTTATTTTCCTTTCACTTTCCCTTACGGTATGCAACACGATTACATTATACATAATCCCCAGCAATATTTCCTATATTAATGACCATTTTGACCTGAAATGAAGGGTGGTCTTTTGCCCAGTACTGTAGTTCCATAGATCAATAGACTGATAGACAAATGGAGAGACAGATAGACAGATAATGTAAAAAAAAGTAGCTGTACATTCAATGCCAAAATTTTATACAGGACATGAGATGCTCCAGAAATAACTCCTCTGTGACAGACACGTCTCCTCCTTTTTTCCTGTCTTTCTACTTCCTAATGCTCTTGTTCTCTCTCTTAGTCATCTAGATTCATCCTTTTATTTTCCCAAGCAGTCCCTGCCAATCACATTTCCACGGTACCCACATCAGAGCGGTCCTGAGTAAATGTACTGTAGAGCTGCATGGCACTTTAAATTCTTCTCTCAATCTTGAGGAGAACCTAGCTCTTGTCTGCTTGCCTGTCACAGTCTGCTTTCTCTTTCCATCCTTTTATCAACTCCTGAATACGCTGGGAAAATGTCAAAGGGGACACAGCCATGACCTATCAATGGATCCACTGAGACCAAAATATGAAGCTGAAGTGACAGCCAGCTGAAACTCAAACCAGCTTTGATAACTATGATGTGTGTCCACCTCAGTCGATCACAGTAGAGTTTGAAATATTTGTCTGAATCTTTCTGAATTTGTCTGAAAATAATGTGGGGTTTGACTAGGGTTAGACTCAACGATAATTCATGTTTTAATGTTGTTTATTGAGGATGTGTCACTATCATACAAGCTAACTTAACAAGAGGCATTCATTAAGAGTTTTATTTGGTCTGCATTTAGTAGTTGTCGGGTTCAGGTTGAGTTTGGATGGAATTCAGTTAGCTCAGGTCAGATATTGTGCATTGAGCTCAGTTTGGTTTGCAAATTTCAGGTTTGATTAAACTTTAAACCAGTAATTTAAAGGATTCATGTCAGTTGAAGAAACCATGTGGCTCTCAGTGCAGTATTTTCAGCTTAGCCTGCTTTTCTGGCATCAATGTCTGTTTGCTCCTCATGCTGACATACAATAATAGACTCCAACATCACATCTATAGTCAACTCTTTACATATATACACACGCTCGCACACACACACGCACATACACACATACACACACACACACACACACACACACACACACACACACACACACACACACACACACATATATATATATATATATATATATATATATATATATATATATATATATATATATATATATATATATACACACACACACACACACACACACACACACACACACACACACACACACACACATATATTTTCCACCTACTAGTCTCTGGATACCCACTTGCCCCTATTAGTGTGTCTGCTACTCAACTAACTGCACTAATCTGCTAGCAGCAATTGTGAAAAAGGAGAGCTACCCACAGACCTCCTGCCAGCTCTCTTTCACTATAGCTTTCCCCAGGGAGGGCTTGTGGCAGGTGACACAAGGGCTTGCTGATTTCCCCAACAGCCCCTGACCTTTATGGAACATCTTTAAAGAGGCCAGTGATTGGATAAAACCACCTGAGCTCAGGTAATTAAGGTAAAGGGCATGAGACTCAAAGGCATGCAAACACACTCATCAGCATAGTGGAAAACATCACAAGTCATGGTTTATTCAGAGGCCACAAAATTATCTCAAAAGCTCATATAAGAAATTGGATGAAACTAACCTAACTGTCACCAACTGCTGCTCACTTCAGTATTTCTAAATCCTAGTGTTCTGACTAGGTTGTGCTCCATGCAGAAAGCTGTAAAAAAAATGATTTAATGATTTAAATCTGCCTTCCAATTACCTTTAACAGTTCAGTGGTTTCATATAAAGTGCTTTTGTATTCTTGATGGCTACTGTTGTACTTTTTACTGCTATCAAATGTCATTAAACATTTTTAAAGATGACCACAGAAATGACAACTTGCATAACCCCATAGCAAGCTCCATGATCACTTTAAAAATAGATGTGGTTTGAAGTAACTGCATGATTTAAGTACACAAATTGCATCATGCTGTTGGTACACATCATTCACTACTGAGTAATGTTGCCTTTAAAAGGCTAGTCCAGTCCATCTCTTGCTCAAATTTAAGGATGCACCAATCACAAATTGTTATAGCCGTATCAAGTTTCTTTCAAGCTAAACTGGTCAATTCTGTTAAATGGCTAATTGGCTGACTGTAGGTTAAATAAACACATTAAAGACACCAGCACATTTGCAGTTCTCTGAATTAGGTGAAGTTGCAGTACAAATCACATAAATCACATAATTTTCTTTTTAATGAGCCAAACTGGCATTTTGATTTCCTCAACAAAAAAGCAAGTTGTTTTAAAAAAAAAAAAAAATTAAACAAATAAAGAGCTAAATCAAGCCAACTATTTAGCTCAATGAGTCATGCATACAACATTTTGGTATAGATGCAGCCACAGCATTCAAATACATCACAAAAGCGCTTACCTGCCTCACATTATTTTCATTATAAAATTGCACCACAGATCCACCAAAACAGAAAAATAAACTGGCCAATTATAGACTGTATGTTTAGAGGAAAAAATGACCAATTCCAATCTTAGTCGATTCCATTATGGATGTCTAATTAAAATTCTCTACAGCTCAATTATAGATGAGAAACCACAGAGTCAAGCATGTGTTCTACAGCAGGAGTCTTCTTCAGGTACACTGATGTAATGCGTATTTCAGAGATATCAAAATTAACTACAATATTAAGTGGAACCTACACTGGGTTGGCAGTTTATTTGATTCTCTTGTGCCACTGGCCATTTTATCAGAAAGAGTTATTTTTTTTTGTAGGTCTACAAGAATAGCCCTTCTGCCGCTGTGGCCCCTTTGTCACACTCCACCCCATGCATCAGTGGAACGGGACCACCACAGGACTAGCCTGATGAGATATTATACATTATTTGATTGGTGGAACATTCTCAACACAGTAGTGACTTTACACAAAATCCTAGTGGCACACTGGTGTGTGCTGCGCTGGTAAGAGCATGAAAGGTGCAACAGCGTTCCTGTAAGAGTAAGTGTAATGGCCACTTTAGACCATCGTGTAGGAGTACAGTTAGAGGCAGTGACTACAGGACTTAACTAGGGCTGGGAAATAGAAGGTTACTGCTATTGTGATAACTTACATTATAATACAACACAATATGCTGTACAGAAAGGCGCATCATTAGTCTTAATTAACTGTAAAATACTGAATGAAAATCTTTGTATTTAAAGTTTTTGATTGCATTTTCAAATGTGGCACTATTTCTTCTTTTTTTGTCAGGTCCAACTGAGCAGATATCAGAAAAACAGTATCATGACATATCATGTATCCTGAAAATGTCAAAGTATTGCAATATTAGATTTTCTTGCATGTTGTCCACTCCCACCCCCCCGCCCTTTGGATTAGAGAACTTAAAGGACTGACAGAGAATCACTGGCAGTTGTTCTATCACAATGACACTTGCCTTCTCAGAAAGTTCTCAACCTCAGCCAATGACACAAAGTGTACTCAAAGCATATGTAAATAGATGATAAAATAAATAATATAAAGATGTAAATCTTAGTCATAAACATGATCCTGTCAAATATAGAGTGTATCCATTATAATATGCTCTGGAACCATAAAAAAACAAGTACACCTGCAATCACAAACCATTCTCAGACCAGTCACGCTTTTTGGTAGACCCTTTAGTGCTCTAAGTAAACTAAAAAACTCACCTGACAGGCATTGTAGAGCAGCTGGTGCTCAAACTTCTTGATGCCTAGGATCTGCTGGAACATCTCGTAGAGCTGCTCTTTACTGAGGATGAGCTCAGACACTGCACTGAAGGGCATACGACCCTGAGGCCGTCGCTGATCTTCCTCTCCCTTGAAGATGGCATCATATTTGGTGATCCAGGAGCTCAGTACAGTCTCTTTGCTCAGGCCATCAATCTCAGGTAGGCTGCGCACGCGACGCTCAATGTTCTTCTTAAAGACCTCACGAAAATCACTGGCTGAGCAGCCTCCACTCTGCACCATGCGGGCCACACGCTCACTCTTCAGGAAGCCCTGTAATAAAGGAACAGAAGCATTTAGAAATGCTGGTCTATGCATGCATAATAGACCTATCTATGCTCCACACATGCATTCTTTCGTAGAAACTGTTGCAAGGGTGGGACAAGCTTAACAGAACATTTCCACTCAGAAAATCCTATTCAAACAAATGTGAAACTGTAGTGCAACTGCACATGACTGTAGCCCTAATAGTTCAGAGAAGCTCACCACTGTGCGTGCCACTGGATCTTCTAAGAGGATGTAGTGCCACAAGAACCACTATGCCAATACTTTTGCACTGGAAAAAAATGTTTCCACCTAGCCAGAGTGTAAAAAGTTGTTTTGCCATATTTATTTAATTCCTGTTCTTTTAATTCCAGGTTTTGTATGCACATTTTTAAAAGTCACAAAGGGAGGGCAGTGGTTATTGTGTTATTAATTCCAAACAATATTTATTCTGTACGTTTACAAACAATCACACTTTAGGATAGGTTGGATGTTGTTGGTTTGTTTTCGTTGCATCATCGAGCTGATGTTAACATGATTGCAAAGTCATTGTTTCCAATAAACTTAGTTTCAACTGCCTACTAGCCTAATAATGATTTTATTGATTGATTTTACACTGGAATTTGTGAGTTAAGCAGAATTTGGTCAACGGCCTTCTGTTTTCTGAATCTGAAGCTGCATCTCTAGCATTTCCCTTTTACTCCTTTTTTGGAACCCCTAGTTCTTACTCAGGGGAATCATTTACAATGCTTGAATGGCTCTATATGATATCAGATGCTAGAAAGAAGATGTTTGGGTGTGAAAGATTATGCCACTGACAGATGGAGGAACCTACAGAAAAGCAAGTGAAACATTCTGTCATTTCGGTTTATGTATTTCTTCTGGTAATAGTGGTGTCTTGGGCATACATGAGCTGGTGAAGCATAAAGGCAGCAGCAGATGGAGACGATTCGCAGCTCCTTACTGCAAGTAATGGAGCGTAATAAAGTCACTTTAGCTGCCTTGCCTCAAAAAGGAAAGAAACATGTTTATGATGAAACCACCATATTCATGACACACGGGGAAAGCATGGTGTGCAACAGGAGATAAACTGGCAGTCCACAGTAATCCCACTCAGACTGCACTGTACAGCTAAACCTTAAATTCCATCATAAGAATCTGAAATGCACATACAAGTCAATGAAATTTGGAAATGTAAAAGCCCAGGAAGTTAAACAAAACAGCTAATAGTAACTGCTCAAAAGGCCCAGTGTGGGCCCAGTAAACAGAAGAGAACCACTGAAAGATTCTAAACATAAACTAGCAGGGTGTGGGTGTAGTTCAGGGCTAAACTGAAACAAATGTGTAAATAAATAAAAACAGCCAATATGATGGTTGCGGAGGTATCCCACTCATTTTCTGCAGATAAAAGCGTGCTTTTTAGCCCTGAACCTTTGACAGCATGTCTGAGCGAGTGAATGAGTAAGTAGCCTAAATATTTCACTCTCCTGCAGGGAGAGTTAATCACTTCCTCCCTCCCTGTTGAGGTGACTAGGGTAATAGCACGCATTGGAGGCCTGTGTTGAGAAAAGAGAACAAGAATTCTTTTTTGTATAACATGTGCTCTCCAGTTGTTGTGCTCTCTGAAATGCAACTTCTGTCTTGCATTTTATCTTCACTTGTTACTATAAACTTCACCACTATACTACGCTGCTCTCATTTATAAACATAAACCAAACATATTTTACTCCTACTTCATCATTTATTTATAACATCTCCAAGAATAGGAATCTGTTCAAGAGATTGTTTTCCACCCCTTCAATCACTGTTGTCATAGTTGCATAAGTCATAAGGAACAATGAAGTTCATATGTATTTAGAATACAGAGTTCTTGTACTATAGCAAGAAACTGGGGTGGCAACAAGGGACAGATTCAAGAAGGCTACTGCACATACAATACTGTGCAAAAGTCATTGACCACCAATTGTTTATTTAATTTGGAGTCAAAATGGCCTGTACAAGTCATTTATTTTTCATTGAGAAAAGCACAAAACATTTAACAGGAATTTAAACAAACATAAATATTAAATAATATAAAGATGTTCAGTATTTAGTGTGTCAACTCTCTGTCTTTATTACAGCTCCCATTCTTTTCAGGAGATTCACTTTCAGTTTCTCAAATAAATCTGCAGGGATATTTTCCCATACCACCAAAGTTCAGTCTTAGAGGTTAGTTGCCATTTTCTGCTTCTCACAATCCAAGTAATCCAAACACATACAGTGATGTTGAGGTCTGGAGTGCTCTGGGGTGGTCAGAGTAAATTTTCTTTTTATTTTTTGGTCTGCATCCTTTTCTCAGTAACAGCTTCTTAGCAGCTACACATCCTTTCAGACTAATAGTGTTGAGTTGTCTTCTCACAGTGGAATGACGAACAGAAACACTGAAACACAGAATAGAAACAAGTATTTTTTTCAGATCTGAAGTAAGAGCAAAGCTCGATTTTCTACTCTCTCTCAAAAATGAAAACTTTGGGCTCTGTTTATCTGGTGGTGACCTTGCACAACGTTTAGGAAAAATGAATAATTTACAGTGTGTGTAGTGAGTGAAATAGTGCTTGTGTGAGTGTCCGCTGTTAAGAGTTTGATGTTAAAATCCTGATATGAACTGTATTGCTCTTGTAATGTATCTTTAATGCCCCAAGTGAGCCTTGATAGGCTTGTTTTATAAAGCCTGCTTGTATTTCTTACTACATACAATTGTGAGTCATGAAGTATCTCTCTGACGCAGCTAATTCAGGAAGCAGTGAGTTTGACATGTCAAAACTATAACACAGAGCCTAACACAGACATCCTACAGGAGTCATCAAACCCTTGTAAATCTACCTTAACTGACATGCTACAAAGAAATACTTTTTGCAAAAAAACACAGCTCCTGGCCAATCATCTGCTTCTGTTGGTGTGCATGAGCACAACTGGGTTATGAGCATGAGGACAATGTTTTCATAACTTTATGACAAAGTTTTCATAAGCTCAGGGCTGCTTATAAAAATGTAGTTGAAGGTTCAGGTTATTTAACCAGTTGGAGTAATGTAATTAAGCAATTAAAATAAAACTAAAAAAGACTTCAGAGGTGTGCGTTTGAAATGATCAACTTTGTATTCATAAATCATCATTGGATAAATGACCTTCAAACACCCACACTACAGTTTAAAAATTATTTCACTTTGGCTCATGTCAGTCATTTTTAACAGACTTCATTTTCACAGGGAACAATAAGCATAAAATACACCTGAAAGTGTCCATAGTGCAAGAAATTCTCCATTTATACAGCTACAATATTTTAAGGTTCCACCAGTGCTGTTAGTTGCCTGCAGAAACACTTATAGCAGTAAGGTACGGAGTTAGAAGAGCAGTCAGGATAATAGTACTGTCATACATATGTCACAGCCTTCAGAGAATAGTCCTGTTCTTCAGGACTGCACGATTATGACAATCATTTGATAATAACTGGAGTTGGTACATTATAGTACATGTCCACATTGAACACCTAGAATTCTCAGGTTGCATGAACACCTGCAATTCTGAAACTTGTCACAGTGCTCAAAAACAAAGAACCGGAATACAGACAGACTGGTCAGTTCATTTAGAACATTTTCAAGTATTTTCTTCAACCATTTGATGAAAAGTTTTTTTAAAAGTTTTTTCCTCACAAAAATGTGCATTTGTGGTTTGGTGATCAAACTACTAAAGAGAGAGCATCAATTGTAATGACTTAATATTGAATGAAATGCAGATTTGTCTTTTACTTTCCAAGGTTGAAAGACAGTAGGCAGGCAATCTGCTTGTTATCTCAATTGGCACAACAGGAAGGCACTGAAAAACTGGTTTAGAAATGATAGTGTTATTGTGTAGTGATTCAATTTATAATGACCTATTTATATTCTTCACCTTAAAAGGTCGTAATTTAATATATGTAAACTCTACAAATGTTTTAAAGTAGGTGAACTACGACAACACTGCAATTTCTTTTACTTTTTGGATCTGCCCACTATTTCTGCCAATCAACACAATGCTCACCTGCAGAATTGACAGCGTTCATTTTAAGTTTGCCAGCATTACCAAGCATCGTCATGGCTTTAGTTTCTAAAGATAAAGTAGGCTGTTTATTAAGAGTACTGCCTTTCTTCATTATTTAGATTAGATAAATTAGGGCACTATGCTAACGTTACTTGAGAGGAGACCCAATTACTTGCTACAGTCTACATCTTAGTCTCATTAAGTTATTCAATCACTCTCCAAATATTTCTTAGTACAACAGCTGAATTAGGCCAGAATGAACATAAAACTCCCGTATCTTGTTTATTCAGGCAGGCTGCAAAGTTACAATCCAGCTTGGTATTCAGTTCATACTGATTTGCTGCTTGACAATAGTCAATGGCATCTTTGCTGTCCTATTTTTCTTTGCAATGACAGGTAATGAGGGAAATATTGCTTGTACAGCAGCATTTAAATGGAATTGAAAATTTAAATAAGAAGCCAGCTTCAGCATCATCTACTTAGCTTTATTTTGATACAACTGACTAGCACTACACATATCTCTGTGAAGGTGGTTCATCCAGAGCATTACCTGCTCTCTCACTGATCTACCTAATGTATCTACTTGACTTGTTATGCAAAGTCAAACATTCAAACAGCTCACCTGTTTACAAACATTGCATTTATATACAGTAGCTGTACAGGAGGAACATCACTAATACTTAATTCAACTGAATTTCATATCTTCTCATTTAACAAAGGGGCTTTCAGTGTTGATTCTTGTTTTAGCATGTTTCTTGTCACAGAATGTTCTATGTATGATCACATTCTACACTTTTTCAAGGTTATTCGTACTAGCGATGAAAAATGAATCAATTAATGCACCTTTAAAGTATGCACACAGAGCAAAAGCATGAATGAAGTGCTGCATGACCCTTCTCACGCTGCCCCACATTGTTCTTTCCCTCTTTTCACCCCCACTGATGTTTTAATCACATTGTTAAAGCTCTTCAATATTGTTTTCAGTGTTGACCATTTTTTAAAAGTTCAGTAAATAATTGTTCTACTCTATAGGCTCTAGCATCCCCCAACCCCACTGAGTAGGATAAGCAGCTTAGATAATGTGCATATATGTATGTGTGCGTGTGTGTGCGTGCGTGTATTCAAAATGTCATGTTTAATTTGAATTAATTCAGCACTGAAAGCCAACAGGTCATGCACACTGCTACACCACTTCTGAATAACTGCTTTTCTCAATGCTCATTACAGGTTTGAAGCCTCCCTTTTTTTTTTAAGATGAAATGCTTAATTGCAAAATCATGCTTTGGTGTATGCTTGATAAAATATGATTTCCAAATCATAGTTTGTGGAGGAGCAGAAGTAAAAGAATCAAATTTGACAGGAGAACATAGGGGATTGATTTTTTTTTTGTGTGTACATCTGCCATTATGGAGCAGCAGGTCAGTATTCCTGGGCCAAAACACATACATGACCGAAAAGCACAGAATTGGCAATCTGACAACAGCGATATACACTATATTTCCAAAAGTATTCACTCAACCATCCAAATCATTGAATGTAAGTGTTCCAGTCACTTCCATGGCCACAGGTGTATAAAAACCAAGCACCTGGGCCTGCAGACTGCTTCTACAAACATTTGTGAAAGAATGGGTCACTCTCAGGAGCTCAGTGAATTCCAGCATGGTACTGTGATAGGATGCCACCTCTGCACCTCTCCAGCTGTGAAATTTCCTCGCTACTAAATATTCCACAGTCAACTGGTATTATGACAAAGTGGAAGCGAGTGGGAACGACAGCAACTCAGCCACAAAGTGGTAGGCCATGTAAAATGACAGAGCAGGGTCAGCAGATGCTGAGACGCATATTGAGGTCGGCAACTTTCAGCAGAGTCAGTTGCTATACACCTCCAAACTTCACGTGGCCTTCAGATTAGCTCTAGAACAGCATAGAGAGCTTCATGGAATGAGTTTTCATGTCCGAGCAGCTGCATCCAAGCATCACCAGGCACAATGCAAAGCATTGAATGCAGTGGTGTAAAGCACCACTGTACTCTGGAGCAGTGGAGACGTGTTCTTTGGAGTGACAAATTACACTTCTCTGTGTGGCAATCCAATGGATGAGTCTGGGTTTGGCGGTTGCCAGGAGAATGGGACTTGTCTGATTGCACTGTGCCAAGTTTGAAGTTTGGCTTTGGATTATGGTGTTGGGTTGTTTTTCAGGAGATGGGCTCAGCCCCTTAGTTCCAGTGAAAGGAACTGAATGCTTCAGCAGACCAAGAGATTTTAGACAATTCCATGCTCCCAACTTTGTAGGAACAGTTCAGGAACGGCCCCTTCCTGTTCCAACATGACTGCACACCAGTGCACAAAGCAAGGTCCATAAAGACATGGATGAGTGAGTTTGGTGTGGAAGAACTTGACTGGCCTGCACAGAGTCCTGACCTCAACTCAACAGATCACCTTTGGGATGAACTGGAGTGGAGACGGTGAGCCAGGCCTTCTCGTCCAACATAAGTGTCTGATCTCACAAATGCACTTCTGGAAGAATGGTCAGAAATTCCCATAAACACAATCCTAACCCTTGTGGAAAGCCTTCCCAGAAGAGTTGAACCTTTTATAGCCGCAATGGGTAGGCCGACAACATATTAAACCCTATGGATTAAGAATGGGATCTCCCTTAATTTCATATGTGAGTGAAGGCATATAAGCAAATCATTTAAAATAAACTTTAGGAGTTAAGTGTGTCCAGGTCCATAGAACATAATCAGCTCCTTGTATTTGAGGTAATCAGCTTTGCTTTTTTCTAAATACAGACACAAAACACCATTTTAACTACAAGCACTTTTTTTGCATACACATGTAACACTGTCCACTTCCCTTTCAATGTATAAACATATCAGCCCACTATACTGAAGCCTATCATACTTAGATTTCAAAAAGTAACGTCACAGTGGGATGACCTGCCATTTCCAGTGAAAGGCTGGTGCGTAACGTCTCCATTTTGAGCCAGTACAAATGTCAGCCATTATTACTAATGAATTGGCCACCAGCGGATTTCCTTTCTCCCTGCTGCTCGGCTTAATTGGTGGTTTAAAATCTCATTCAATTATTTATAACCAACAAAGTGCATAGCAGCGTTTATTCCTGAGTTATGAGATTAATAAGATAGAGAGCCATTCACAGTCTTTGATTGCGTATTAAAGCGAATATCAGCAGATCTGGCTCCAGACAGCAAAACTGAAGTGATCTGACAGGCCTGACTGGAGAAAGAAGCCTTGTGACACAGTGTGACAGTGAGAAACAGCAAATCTGATTCATGCAGCAGAACAGGTTAATAAAACACCATCATGAATAGATAAGATTTCTTGTGAGGTCAGATTTCTCAGATTTTTTTGTGAGCTAAGACATATGACAGAAACGGTGAGGAACAGTAATTGGTACTTTAAGGTTCTTAACGTATTGACACAAGTGTTGAATTCTGAACTCCCAGCTTGTGTAATCTCCATAGAAAAGCATTGCCAATAGAATGAGATGCTCAGGAGCAGCCACATTTGCACCATGACCAATACCAAATACTGGCTAGAAAGGTATAAAGCCCCCAGCATTTGACTGTGGAGCAGCAGAACTGCTCTCAGGACTTTGGAGGGAAGGCTACAGTGACCAGACATATATCTGTGTTAATGACATAGCCACAGAAACTAAAAGACCCTAAGCATCAACTCAAATAAAACCAAATAAAATTCTAATTCAACACCGAGAAAATCATGAAACCTTTTGGACATTCAGTGTATATGTGTGTGACAGTAATGCACCAGTATTCCTGTTTTTTAGTAGGATTAATGATGCACCAGTTTGCATAATGATGCATAAGTTTATTAGTTTTTTTTTAAGTTCTAGTTTCTGGATGACCAGCACAACAGTGAGTTGTGAGTGTTCACTTTAGATTTAAAACCAAGGCAATGATTAGAATTGTTAGTAAACTCACAGTATAAAGCATTTTGTTATGCTTTCAGCTTAGTTAACAGAAAAACATATGTTGTTCCTTTTGGCCTACCACATGCTTAAACTGGCTTAGAGGGAAGTGTAAATGTTTGGTAACATTAAGCTCTATGTAAAAAAAACATTTTGATGTAGTAATGTATAAACCTGAACTTAGTAATCATTTATGTTATAACTAGCCTATGTTTGAACTTATGTACAACTAGTGCAGCTGGGTCCTGGCGCTTTAATATGTGTCAGTACACTGTACTATTAACCCCTTATCTGTAACAGATAACAAAACAACAAAAACACCACAATGTGGTCAGTGTATATAAGATATCGATCCATTGCCCTTTGATGACAAACTGTTGAGGCTCTGCTGTGTTTCTATGCTGGTATCACACAGCATCTCTGAACAGTGCCCAGTGCTAAGCATCCTTCACATAATGATGGTCAACACAGTCGCTATCCATTATATGACAGCTCATGAATAAAACAGACCTTTTTTCCAGAATGGAACTGAATGGAACATTAAAACGTTAAATCTCTACCCCTCTTTCTTTCCTTCTCTTCTTGGCCGATCGTGGCAATCAATTTCATGAGATGACGCATCCAAGGTAATATAAACTGGATGCACCTTAGGGTGGTTCCTGGCATTAAATACATTTATTTTTTGTTACTTTCATTTTAAGATTTTAACACATCAGAAATTTTGTTTCACTGCAATACTGCCTGTAAACTAAAGATTGCTGCCCGGTATCTGAGCTGCTGCAGAAACCTAGGGCACACTGCTTTTATAGTGCTGTTTTCTTGCATGTTCCCAACCATTCATTCTAGCTATTTCCCCTTATCAGGTTTTCCTAGAACTGCCGCAGGCCCAGGCGCTAACCTGGCACAGCGATTACATTTGAATAGAAATCACTGCTTCTCTTCTAGCCCACACTTCAACAGTTTTATGTGGCAAAGCAGTTGTGAGAAAATTTGTGAACTTTATTTACTGAAATTATCTGGATTTCTGTATGAATAGCTCCTAAAATGTGGCCTGATCTTCAACTAAATCAAAACATGCACAAATAAATAAATATATTATATGTTATACACACATACATATTTAACAAACAGCAGGCATAACTATATCATATGTTTATTTAACACATGATTTAAACCACAATTCAAAAACTTTGTAATTCTGCATTTTTCTCTGATATCAGTTCAATGCAAACACTTGACATCATTTGGTGATAAACAAATTCATAGCATGGCAAATAGTTGTGTTAACTGTGATACCACTAATATTTTTGGAATGGTTTGTTTAAGTGGCCTATTTCAAGCCCTGCCAAAATATTTCAATGAGGCTGAAGTGAGGACAGGGTTAGTAAAAAGTATTGGGAATATGTACTCGGAATACAGAAATTAGTATCTGAAAGTATCTGTATTCAGTCCAAGTGACATTTTAAAAGTAATAAAAAAAAATGTAAAAATTAATCAGTATTCAGAATACAGGGACTTTTCATTTTGCAAAAATATTTTTCACAATAATCTTCAAGAAAAACACCATCAATGCATGTTTATGAACTATTTTTGAATCAGCACCTGGCATGTAGCAAACATGTTTGTTAGATGAACTCTAAAGAGGGCTTCAATTAAAGGCTTCTATAAAAACACAGAGGTCCTACTAAAGCCTGAGTAGACTGATAAATCATTGTGATAAGCAAGTTATTAATTTCAGTCTTACTGAGCTCTTTTGAGGGATGATCTAATTAATAATCTCCTTAGTAATGGACAGGTTTGCGAGTGATAAGTTTAGCATCAGTATTACACTGAACTCTGGAGTATTGTGAGACGATCAGTGGACTAAATCAGGCATTGACACAAAAAACAATAGAGAAGTTTTTCCAATATGCATTCCAAAGATGTTTCATAAACGTATTGCAAATTTATTCTGAATACATTACTTTTTCATGTATTGTAACAGAATGTTACTGAATAGATTAAGGACAGTGTATTCTGTATTCAAACATCACTATTTTCTGAAAGTCCCCTTTTTTAAGGGGGGGGACCGGAGGGTGTGTTCCAACTACAGGGGTATCACACTCCTCAGCCTCTCTGGTAAGGTCTATGCAGGGGTACTGGAGAAGAGAGTCCGGCTTATAGTTGAACCTCGGATCCAGGAGGAGCAGTGCGTGTTCCGCCCTGGTTGTGGAACACTGGACCAATCTTCACCCTCTCCAGGATTCTGGAGGGTTCATGGGAGTTTGCCCAACCAGTCCACATGTGCTTTGTGGATCTGGAAAAGGCATTCGACTGTGTTCCCTGGGGTATTCTGTGAGAGGTGCTTCGGGAGTATGGGGTACATGGCTCTTTGCTATGAGCCATTTAGGCCCTGTACAAACAAAGCAGGAGTTTGGTTCGCATAGCCGGCAGTAAGTCAGACTCATTCTTAGTGAGAGTTGGACTCTGCCAGGGCTGCCCTTTGTCACCGATTCTATTCATAAGTTTTATGGATAGAATTTCTAGGCGCAGTCAGGGATGGAGGGTGTCCGGTTTGGTGACCTCAGGGTCACATCGCTGCTGTTTGCAGATGATGTGGTCCTATTGGGGACATCAGGCCGCAAACTTCAGCTTTCATTGGATTGGTTTGCAGCTGAGTGTGAAGCGGCTGGGATGAGAATCAGTACCTCTAAATCCGAGACCATGGTTCTCAGGCGGAAAAGGGTGGAGAGCCCTCTCTGGGTCGGGGATAGGCTCTTGCCTCAAGTGGAGGAGTTCAAGTATCTCGGGGTCTTGTTCACGAGTGATGGTACAAGGGAGCGGGAGATTGACAGGCGGATTGGTGCTGGGTCAGCAGTGATGCGGGCTCTTTACCGGTCTGTTGTGGTAAAGAAAGAGCTGAGCCTCCGCAGGGTGTTTGGACTCTCCCTTAGAGATAGGGTGAGAAGTCCGGTCATCCGGGAGGGACTCAGAGTAGAGCCGCTGCTCCTTCACGTCGAGAGGAGCCAGCTGAGGTGGTTCGGGCATCTGGTAAGGATGCCTCCTGGACGCCTCCCTCAGGAGGTGTCACGGGCAAGTCCACCTGGGAGGAGACCCACGCTGGCGTGACTATATCGCCCAGTTGGCCTGGGAGCGCCTCAGAATCCCCCTTGGAGAGCTAGTGGAAGTGGCTAGGGAAAGGGAGGTCTGGACCTCATTGCTTATGATGCTGCCCCCGCGACCCAAACCCCGGAGAAGCGGAAGTGGATGGATGGATGGATGGATGGATGGATGGATGGATGGATGGATGGATGGATGGATGGATGGATGGATGGATGGATGGATGGATGGATGGATGGATGGATATTTTCTAGTATTTTGCCCAACCTTGATTGAGATCTGATTTAATCTTTCTGAACTGTTATTTCTTCTAAACTGTTATTCCACTCTGATGTCGATTTACTCCTGTTGTTTTTCATCATGTTGCATGATCTCTTTTGAGTTTCAAGCCAATCACAGAAAGTTCTTGTTCAGCACTTTTATGGTGGACTCATGAATGCAGATATACTATATCTAAAAAGGCTAAAAGTATGTGGACACCCAAATGTCCCATCCATATGTGCCAGCTGAACATCTCAGTCCAAAACCATTGTCAATAATGTGAAGTTCTGTAACAGTCTTCACTATTCTGGGAAGGCTTTTTGAACTTGGCTAAGGGGATTCGCTTTCATTCAGCCACAAGAACATTAGTGAGGTCAAGCACTGATGTTGAACAATAAGGCCGTCAGCATTCCACTTCATCCCGAATTAATTTGAAAGGTTTTGTGGTCAGGGCTCTAAGCAAACTGTTTCTTGATGGACCCTGCTTTAAGCGGAGGCAGAGTCAGAACACATTTTTTCTGTGATATTGTCTGCTACAGCACTACGATTTCCCTTACAAATTTTGAAAAACAGCCCTGGACCATTATTCCTCCTCCACCAAACTTTACAACTGGCACTATGCATTCAGGCAGGAATCTGCCTGACCCAGATTTATCTGTGAGACTGTCAGATGGTGATTCATAACTCCAGTGCTTTAGCCAAAGGTTGTTATCGCAAAGGCTCATTTTAGCCATGTGTGAGTCTATCTGGCCAAGAAATGTTGCTTATAGAGGTAGCTTGGAACTAAGTAGTGAATGTTCCAAGGGTGGCATTCCATGACATGCCTTGCTGAGCTCTTTAGTAAGACCCATACTACTGCCAATGTTTGTCTACGGGGAAACGTAATTAGAAGGGTATACATACACTCTCAGGAAAATGTAATAAATTGTCACTGGGAAGGATATGTTTTCAGTACCTTCAGTTAGTAAACATACATGTACAATATTCCACTGCAATTACTTTTTAAATTGCATTTGATCCATACACATTGTCTTGCCATTTTATTATTTTATTATTCTGTTTTAAAATGTTATTTTATGAAAAACGGTACAAATATGTACCTATCCCTTAGGATCACTTAATTTTAAAGGTACACAACTGGTCCTTAAGACCATTATTGTAATTTTGAGGATACATTTCCAAAAACAAAATGTAGCTTTGTGTCTTTTAGCAACTTTTTCCTGGGGCCCTCTGAAAACTTACTGAATCATTTCATACTGTATTAGTGTGAAGAGCAGGAAATCAAAAATTGTATTACAAGCCAAAAATGGCATTCAACACATATGTATATTAATGGCAGGGCAGGTCAAACCCACTTTTGTAAATGACTGGACAGACAGAGTCCTAGTACTCTTTTCAATAGGTCATGACCAGAGAGGTTCATATCCTTTTTTCCAATCAATGGCCTTGATTGAGCCCTTCAATAAAGACTCATGAACTTCTTTCTTATGAATATTATTTTTTCAGATATTCCACAGAAATACATTCGGCCAAACCTCTAAACATTCAGGTTTTCACATGCTGATAATGTGAACACCAGTGTCTATTCAGTGTCATTCAGACACAGCAACAGCAGTGAAATAAATGAAAAACCAATGGAAACCTATTACACAGAAGAATACACAAGACTCTTTGAGACTTTCATAGAAGAAACACAGGGTTATAAGATAGCTTTGGAAAGCTGCTTTGAAACTTGGTTCAGTCTCATGGAGGAACACGCCTCAAGGCTCTTTTTTTCCTGCTATACTGTGCTCAGAACAAACTCTCACAAATCAAGGCAAACCCCAGTTGATATGTACAACAAGATGATGAAGGGGCAGAAAAAATGTATATAGAACAACAAGCACATGAAACCTGTCAAAACTCTGAAGAAAACTGAGGCAGTTTTACCACATTGAGACTTGAGACTTGTCCCATGTGGAAGCCCAGACGTTATGTATAATAAATGAGTTACTGAGAGAGGCCTAGATTGGTGCCTTGTCGTGGCGGAAGGGCTTGTGTGATCTAGGGATCTTCAGAGCTAAGTCGTTGGGAGCAAAATGCTCCTGGTAGGGTCTCCCAGGGCGAACAGGTCTGGAGTGAAGACCCAAAGTAACACAATCCAAAAACCCACCATGAAAAACAGGCACAGAAAATCGTGTACCCTGCCTGGGAGATGGTCACCAGGACCTACCTCTGGAGCCAGGCCTGGGGGTAGTGTCCCCCGGTGAGCGTGGTGGACGGGCAGCCCATGTAACCTGGCTGGACTCAGCCCGAAGAGGCAACGTGGGGAGACCATGTGGGCTCACCACCCGCAAGGTCCAGCATGGAGGAACGGTGCAGTGCTGCACAGGCAGTGGGAGATTGCAGGGGGGCCTTGGTGGCCAAGGGGGTGGGAGCCGGAGCTTGTGCGTGAGGTTGAGAGGTACCAACAAGGGGACATGGAGTCAAAATGGACCCTGTTCAAAACCTCTGTGTGGAAGCTGCCAGGCATAACTGTGGCCAAAAGCTTGTGGGTGCCTGTTGGGGTGGTAACCCAAGAACCCCCTGATGGACACCAGAGGTGAGGGAGGCCGTCAAGCTGAAAAAAAAGAGGCCTTTAGGGACTGGATGGCCCAAAGGACTCCAGACTCAGCAGATAGGTACCAACAGGCGAGAAAGGTGGCAGCCACAATGGTGGCAGAGGCCAAATCCAGGAGGAGTTTGGTGAAGCCATGGAAAAAGACTTTCAGTCGGCTTCAAGGAGGTTCTGGACAACTGTCCAGCAACTTAGGAGCAGTCGAAGTGGCTGCGCCCAAGCTGTATTTGGCAGTGGTGGAGAAATTCTGACTTCAAATGAGGATATTGTCAGTTGGTGGAAGGAGCGCTTTGAAGAACTCCTTAATCCAGAAGACGTGCCTCCCTCACGGGAGTCAGGGCCGGAGGCCTTTGGTGTGTCAAGCTCCATTTCCCTGGTGGAGGTCACTGAGGTAGTTGGTTCTTCAGTGGCAAGGCACCAGGGGTGGAGGAGATTCGCCCGGAAATGCTTAAAGCTCTGGATATTGTGGGGCTGTCATGGCTGACATGCCTCTGCAATACTGCATGGACCTCAGGAACAGTACCCTTGGACAGGCAGACTGGGGTGATGGCCCCCATTTTTAAAAAAGGGGACTGGAGGGTGTGTGCCTACTAACGGGGTATCACACTGCTCAGCCTCCCTGGGAAAGTCTATGCCAAGGTGCTGGAAAAGAGACCCCGACTGATAGCTGAACCTCAGATTGAGGAGGAACAATGGGGATTTCGTCCCGGCTGTGGACCAATGGACCAGCTTTTCACCCTCTCACGAGTTGTTGAGGGGGCATGGGAGTCTACATGTGTTTTGTGGATTTGGAGAAGGCTTACGACCGTGTTCCCCGAGATATCTTGTGGGAGTCCGGGAGTGTGGGGTACTGGGGCTACGACTCCGGGCTATTCGATCTCTGTACTCCAAGAGTGAGAGCCATGTTCGTATACTCAGTATTAAGTCGGACCCTTCCAGTGTTAGCGTTGGGCTCCAGCAGGGTTATGCCCTGTCTCCACTCCAGTTTGTGATATTTATGGACAGGGTGTGAAGGCGTAGCTGAGATCAGGAGGGCACTGCTATTTGCAGACGATGTTGTTCTTTTGGCTGAATCACATAGATGCAGCGCTCCAGCGCTCACTGGAGCGGTTTGCAGCTGAGGGTGAAGCGGTAGGTATGCAGATCAGCACCTCCAAATCTGAGTCCATGGTCTTAGCCTAAAAAAGGATGGCATGCCCACTCCAAGTAAGGCAAAAAGACTTGCCCCAGGTGGAGGAGTTTAAGTATCTCTGGGTCTTGTTCACGAGTGGTGGCAGGAGGGATCATCGGTCTACAGCCCGACCCTCACCTATGGTCATGAGCTGTGGGTAATGACCAAAAGAATGAGATCATGAATACAAGTGGCGGAAATGAGCTTTCTTTGCAGGGTGGGAGCTCAGCCATCCGGAAGGAGCTCGGAGTAGAGCCGCTACTCCTCCTCATTGAGAGGAGTCAGCTGAGGTGGTTTGGGCATCTGATTAAGATGCCCCCTGGGCGCCTCCCGGTGGGGGTGTACCAGGCACGGCCTACCGGGATGAGATCCTGGTGTCATCCTAGGAGGGACTACATCTCCAAGTTGGCCTAGGAACGGCTTGGGGTCCCTGGGAATGAGCTGGAGGAAGTTGCAGGGCACAGGGTCATCTGGGATTCTCTGCTCTCCCAACTGCTACTGCGAACCTATCTGGATTAAGTGGTTAACAATGACAATGTTGATGATGATGACTGAGAGTGTCATAGGATAGGAAAGAAGCGACAGAAACAGACATAAACAGAGAGAATATGAAGTGTAAGCGAGATTTCTGGACAAAAAGTGAAAAGAAAGAAAAAGAGCATTTAACTTCAACACTAAGCCTTTAAAGGCCTTTAATATTACACCATGGGCAGTTCTGTTTGCAACCCTGACATACAGTAATCCAGCACGGAGCCTCCAAGTGATAAATACAAAATAAATAATCCACTCCAGAGAGAGAGAGAGAGTGACCGATAGTGTGTGTGTGTGTGTGTGTGTGTGTGTGTGTGTGTGTGTGTGTGTGTGTGTGTGAGTGAGTATAAGAGAGAGAGACAGGAGAGAGAGCATCAGAAAGAGAAACAAGAAAGAAAGGGAGATGGAGAAACAGAAGAAGACTAAAAGACAGAGAAGGACAAAAAGAGACGGAAAGAGAAATAAAGAGACAGCATGACAGAAACAGAGCGAGAGTAAGAGACAAAGAGAGGCAGAAGAGATAGAATCACAGAGAGAAACAGGAGAGACTGACATTGCTGACATTTTTCAGGGAAAATTATAAGAAATATTTGTGTAATGTCATGTTTATATCATCATATTTGTTTTCACAGACAATATGCTTATAGAACAACACACTCCCATGAGTGTATTAAGATTTATGAAAACACAATGAACGCAATGTTCATTATTGCTAGACTATTTTAGCTTACTTTAACTAACTTGAAATGCCAGCATTCAAAGCAAGCCGGTTCTATCAGGTCACCAAACAATTGCATTTTCAAAAACCCCACTGAGGCGGTAATACTGTAGTTCACAGTAAAAGCATTCACTTCTTAATATACACCCTGCATCAAATCTAATTGCCTCTTACCATTAATTTCCTGCCACGCCTTTGTCTGCCAAGCCTGACTCAAAGCTTTTTCCTGAACACTGTTGAGAAATTTAGTGTTGTTAACCCCCAGGAGCCCTGAAGCACTCCTAAGTGGGCATTACTGGCTATTTTTCCCCTCACAATGGTTCACTGCATACATGCCAATCTGGCAGACGTGGAACATTATCATTAACTGTACAATTCAGACCGGTCAGGTTCCTTAGATTAGTGAGGCAAGAAAGGACAAAATAGGAGCAAAGGGGAGCAAAGCTAATGATAAGCACAGGGTGAAATGAACTGACCTTTCCAGCACTGAAAAAACTATTTTCCTCTCAAGAGTTGAAGTTTGCTTTCGATTCGTTTTGTGCCTTGTCATTTCAGGCAGCATGGTGAACTATAGGATGTTCTCAGTGTGTTTATAGACCAGACTAGACATGAATCCCATCAGCTCAAAGGACTTCAAGTTGCTTGTTTGCTGATTAGCAGGTATTTAGGAAAAGTGTTTGGCATGTGGTATAACTGCACAAATAACAATGGGGGGAAAAAAATACCAAACAACTAAAAATAAAATAAAAATAAACATGCAATGTAAAACGGAACCAGACTGGTTTAGTCTATACAAACAAAAAGGAACTGTTTATGAGAAGCGTTGACTGTATGCCATAATGACACCGTTTATGGAGACTGATGGCACACTGTGAAAACACTGACATGTTAAATACAATCATAAGGCTGAAAATGGCAGCTCCCTCAGCTGCACACAATAGCACTATTATCAGTGACGAACATTTGTCAGACTTTTGCAAAAAAGAAAGAATAGAAGGAGGATACCGCAGCACAGTACTGCCATACCGCTTAGTTTTTCGGCATATGTAGATCCAGTTTTTCACAACGAGACAGCAAAGCACATACAATCTAAATCCTCTATGTCTTCTTCTCTATTCTCAACTCTCCAAATCCTGCAGTGCAAGATGTGGCTGCTCCTGGTAGATGGTGAATATGTTAGTTGGCCTAGTCAAACAGTGGTCACATCACATAAGCCCACACACACATAAGCATGCCTGCTGGCAAAATACACCACAGTATTCTTCTACTGGGCAGGAGCTGTGTAGGAACACACTTCCATGCAGATGTAATGCACAGTTTTGAATCTACGGGTCCTGCTTAGTATTTAGTTTTATATATACTTATTGCTGTAGCAGAATGCTGTCGAAAAGCTCCTCTTATTCTCCTCATGTTTATGAATGAGCTCTCTAACTGATTCAGACACATCATCAGTAACATCCCTTTCCAAACTAGCATGCAGTTTTCACTGTGTCAGTAGGCATGATTTCGAGTTAAGCATCACCACTTCAAAAGATAAACATCATATTTTCTTCAGAGCTCTGATCTGAAAGTGCTGTGTAGCTGAAAAAATAGCTTAAAAGAGCTTTTTAAATCTGTATCATATCACACTAAAAACTCCCGTAACTGTTTGTCAGCTGATATCATTTAAAATGATCAAAAACAAGTTGCAATAGTTTTAGTGAATCTGTACTTCACTGACTAATACGATTGCCAGGTGTAAATTGTCAGATCTGCTTCGTAATCAAATTTGTCAAATTTTTCAAATTTAGAATCTTAAACAATACAAATATTATTCCAAATAACATACGAGTAGCCAGTAATATCGGCCAATTTTGAATGACCTACGTTTTTGCTGTATCAATGAAACTGCCCTTAAAGGTTTCTCCTAATACACAGACAACCAATGACTAGGGCTAGAACAATAACCAAAATGATGAACCGAAGCAAAATGACCAGTAAACATTGACCACGTATATTTTACAGTAACATTTACTTATATAGGAGCTGCAGAGCTCTTCAGTGAGATGATAATTACTTTTTTAGCAGAACAGGATGTCAGTGTGAGCATCTTTAAGTTGTTTTCGGTGATCTGTTAAACGTGGCAGGAAGTCAACAGGAACTCTGTAGGAAAAGATCTCATAACGACTAAACATTCAGCTTAAAAAAAAAAAACCTGAAAAAGACTGTTTCTAATGTCGGTTTCTCCATGCAGCAATGCATCAGTGTGACAATCTTTCAAAGAGCTGCTCACTGCTGTAGCTCTGTCTCAAAGTTGAGGATGCAGCTGAGGAAGGCAGCATTTCTCTGCCGTTATGTCAATGAAGGCTGTTCTGTTTTTGTAGGATCTTTCAGCTTGGATCCTTGGCTTGTAAGACATCGAAGGACACAGCTGGTGTAATCTTCAAGACTTTTGGTCACCCATAATCCTTCACACACAGCTCACAACAATTTGAAAAAGGTGGAAACTGCTGTGAGGTGCTGCAGCACCACAGTTTGTAATGAAGTAAAATTTTAATTTAGCATTTTTACACATAAGATATAAATGTGTTTTATTGCTTAGGTCAGTAAGTTGTGACAAGCTAGTACAGTCGCTCTGGCCACCTCAAATGTGCACAAGTGAATGCTGAGGAGGAGACTTCATATACTAGGACACAAGCACCAGAAAGGAGTTTTAAGATAGGTCTTGTGTTTGTAAACGAAGTTTAACTAGAACTGGAGTTTCAAATCATGAGTCAGATCGCAGATCATTCATGCTTACAAAATGGAGTGAAAAAATAAATTACACCTAATGATTTCATGACGGAGAAGCAGCTTAGAAAATGAATGGATGGATTTCATGGCCATGAATGATCTATAAATGTCTAAGTGGTCCCAATCCTACTGATGAAGGCCAAGTTTTTTGGTTGGGGCCTCATGATCTCTGGATACAAGAATTTAATTTACCAGTTAAACCTGTAATTGGCATTCCCTACAAAGTGAACGGTTTTCCTCATATCAGAGCTCTTATGCTGTCTGTTCTGATGAATATAAAACAATTCACCACATTATGGTGCTTTAATGCCAGGATTTTTGCCAAAACTGATATCCACGGGTCTTTAATGTCAGCTGATATCAGCCAACCTAAGCCCTAATTTTCCTAGCATTACTTGCAAGGACATTTTGAAATGAGGTGACCTGAGGCAACCCTCAACTTCTGTTCTGCCAAATTGAATGCCACACAGATGGATTCTACATCTGCACTCTATCTCCTAGTATGTCCTGAAGCCAACTAAATCATCACTACAGAAAAAGAAGATTTTTGCAGGGCCTAATCCTCCATCTTTAATTCACAGCACAAGCTATCGCAATCGATAAATGCAGCAGTGGTAGGAGAAGTTTCTCTTTGGATAACAGTTTTTGGAGAGTTCGGACTGTTCGGCATACTATTCTATTTGAAATACTATTACACAGCCAAGTTAAGTACTAGAATAATGAGAATAATGAAAACCAGAGATGCTAACCTCAGACACTTTGAGAAAGGAATAAATGTGAAGATTCCTAATGGTTGAAGACCAATTCTGTTTGCTGAAGAGACCACAGCTCTGTCCTTAGGTCTTAAATCCAACAGGTTGCTTGGTAACCTGGCTAGTCATCATAAAAGTGTGATAGTGTTCTGTGTGTGTGTGTGTGTGTGTGTGTGTGTGTGTGTGTGTGTGTGTGTGTGTGTGTGTGTGTGTGTGTGTGTGAGTGACAGAAAGACAGAGCGAGAGAAGGGGAGCAAGATGTGCTCAGATGGATGTGGCTGGGCATTAATCTTGTATTAAGAAATAGAGCAGCACACTGTATGGATCTGAATGAGAAGCTCCTTCATTTTTCCTTCTATGAAACGTATAGAATTCTTCAAGAGAGTTGTTTGAAAGGGAAACACATCAAGCACTAGAATCTGATTCATATTTAATAGCCAGATGGACGTCTGAGACTCTGCTGAAAAGAGCACAGCCCATCCATATGAGAGCTAAAGAAGACTGACATCTTGTTTTGTTTTAAGTGGAGTTATTCGTTTTGGAATATCCCACTTGTTGGATACTCACTGGTGTCAGTCACCATTTTTTTAGTGTAACTAAAAAGGGCCATTTCCTACATTTTTATTGCATTTTAATTTTTTTACCCCTAGGGTTTCCTTATAAGATTTGTGCAGTTTTGTGTAACAGAAGTGGTCATAATTCAGATATATGACCATTTCCAACCTCTCCTAATCCTTTAGAATTTAACAGGCTGTTTCTGTTACTGTGCTTTCGAGATGAATACAAGGTAAATAAGCACAAAGAGCTGAAACAGTGCTTATAACTTCAGTATGACTTGGTGGGGCTAGACCACTATAAGGTGAATAGGTGGAAACAGGTAAATTAGTTGCTTTTCATGACATCAAAGCATCAAAGCATCAAATTTCAAATGAGCTGTTTTTGTGCCTAGGTTCTAGACACGGACTGTATGAACTGAGCAATGATAGCATACTTGAACAATGTTTATATACACTGCACCAAACTCCTTTATTTAAGAAAAAGCAGGGCAAATTCGGCTTTTCCTGATCTAGACAAAGTCCTTGTGATATTTTACCCCAAGTACTGTGCATGGTTGGGGAAAAAGCATGTAGGCAAACGTAGGTTTACACAGTGTAGAAGCTAAATTAACAAAACAGAAATTAAATAATAAACATTGAAGTTCATCCTCTTAGGCCAAAATAAACGTAGTCAACTGAATATACAAATGAAATGGGGGAAAAAAACGGGGAAAAAACAACACACAGTGTCTGGTGATTAGCCACCATGACCCACCAGTTTAAATGCACTTTGGAATAGATTCTCTCTGGGACTGTACTGTACTGGAAGGAAGAAACAACATTCACTCAACTTTTAATGATGATGTGGGAGAGTGCTGGTGGGAGAGTGCTGTCTAACATAGTTTGACAGTCCAAAATACTCGTCAAACTATTCATGCCTTGTGGATGCATTGTCATCCTGGAAGAGACCACTCCCTTCACAATAGAAAATATAGTGATAAAGATGATCCCTCAGAAAGGCAGAACAAGCCAATTTATGCCAGCAAAATGCCCCCAACAGCATAACCTATCCACTGCACTCCCTCACTGCAGGGATCAATAATTCAAGCCTGTTTGTCTTGATGTATGTCGCACATGCACTCACTCACATGAAGAATATGGTGAAGCATGACTCATCTGATCATAACAGGTTTTGTCTCTGTAGAGCAATTCCTATGTTTTTTGCACCACTGAACTCACACAGCCTTTTGTCTTTGTAATGAGGTGTTCATGCTCAGTAACATTACTTTAAAAGCCCTCTCTGTGGATGACTCAACAATAACTGATTCTGATAGCTGAAGACTCTATCGGTTGTTCATTCTACAGCTACATCAATGAACCTCAACTATTGTGACTACCATTAAAAAAATGGTGTAAAAGGCAATTTAACCATCAGGAAGACATTACTCAGAAATGAACTGCTCAAAAATGTTCAGCAGTTATCTACATCTGAACATTGGCTCATTGTAGCACAGTACTTCAGCATAAAAAATCTGTAAGAGTTCCCTTAAGAAAACCTTTTTCCATCCCCTTAAGCTCTTTAGACACTGAAAGGAACTGTAATTGATGTTTTATGGCTAGTAATTTGAAGCTTGTGTAAATGTGATTGTCATGAATAAATACATGAGAAATTGTCAAATGAATGATTACAGACTAGGTTACACTATTATAAGCAGTATTACATTAATTGCGCAAGGGGCTCCTTTGTCCATAGGGGATACAGGCCGAGAACTGCTGTGGGTTTTCTTATGCAAGTGCTATCCTCCATGACATTACAGGATGCAAGCCTAGAACTATAGCATGCCCAGAAACCACTGCTAAGCCTCTGAAAACCAGTCAAAACTTTTCTCTAACCAACGATGATTTTATGTAATATACCAGGTGAAGGAACACTAACCCTTAAGGAACGAAGCTAAGGAAATAATTTAAGTTGTCTTTTGCAACTGGGACCACCTAAGAGGTCAGGTCAATGACTAGTGGACATGATATTGACTCTAGCCTCCCTGCAGCACTATAAGAAAAACAAAGATTTGAGGCCTTCAAAAAGCGATAAGCTGGAGATCCCACACAAGACAAATGTTAGATATCCGAGTGCAAATACCCAATCATGGTTTATAAATACACGCGCTCCATGTATATTATCTTCTACAGCACTACCTAACGCCAACATGCACAAGGACATACAGGCATTGATGGTCTTACTATATAGGCTTCAAGTATGAAAATGCTATAGCATAAGTAGGTACACATAAAACCCTATATGCAATGTACAAAATGCATGACAAACACTATGTATAGACTGCATTTTAAACCTTTGGACAGTGACAGTTTGTCATAGCACATTAGCACACAAAAAGTAGACAATGACTGAGGTTAGTGTCAACAATGCTAGTGTTCATTTAAGGGAATTTAGGTCTACACTGGTTAATTCATATGGGAAGCACATACCTTTACATGAACACTTCCCCTTTTCACAGGAACAGTAACTGGATAAACCAACAGCACAGCTGTCTTTAATTTTTGGCAATAAAAGACTGTCAGACACCAAAGACATCTCTATGCTCTGTTGGGTCTATAATGCAGCTATTTTATGTTTTGTGTAGTCAGTCTTGTCTTCAGTAAACAAAAGTCATTCTCAGGTCAGGTGCTTGACTCCACAAGACCAGAACTTCTGGCCCTGAAAAGCTTAATGCTAAAACAGAATGTTTAGGATCAATTCTGAGATACATGGTGAACTGGCATCTACTGAGTTTTAGGAATGTGGTTCAATCTAAGCACCTAAGATGTTTCTTTATTCTTCAGAATTCAGTCTTCTGGTGCAATAGCCAGTCACACCATTATTGAGTCAATTCCACTGGCAGCTTTAATGGTCCATGCTACCACAGTGGTTTGCTTTGGATCATGAGTAGCTTTCCCTCTTTACATGTTCCTCATTCCACCACTCCAGCACAGTTTCACCTTCATCTCATCTGTTTGTAAAACTGTGTCTCAGAACTCTAAAAGCCTTTTATGTACTTTTTTTTAGCAAACTGTAAGCTCACCCCTCTGCTTATCTATGGTTTTCATCTTGTACTGAACACTTTGAGGGCATACAGGTTTAGTAGTCTCTAAGCTGCAGTCTTTGATATATCTAAACCTACATCATGGAGAGTTTCCTGATCTAAGCTAAAAAGAGTTTTCTTCATGATTTTGAAGCATACTGGACATCCAAAGCCATCTACCAGATTACTTGCTATTGCTAAGCTCAACAGCAAGTTCTTACTTCTTAACAAGGTCTGCAAAGAAGAACTATTATGATAATAGATTAAATGATCTATTTCAGCTTTGACTAATCCAATACTTCCAATATAATACTAAAGAAATAGGAAAGGATTTTTAACATGTACAACAGCAAAAGTCAATGACCACCCTTCATTTATTTAATTTTAATTTATTTAAGTCAAAATGGCCTTTAAAAGACAAGTTATTCATTCTTCAGGGCATATTTCTGAGGAGATAATGTATAAAATAATCCACTTACAAAAGAAAGGGAAAACAGTAGTTTCCAAAACTAGAGATCAAAAAATCATCTAGAGGGACTCCTAACAACTGTGTAAGACTTCATTGACCACCAAAACTGTATGTAGTGTAATAAATGTTCCCAGGGTGTCTAGTTCTGACATCTCACCAAATAATGTGCTAGACATTAACCAGCAGAAGAATTCCAATTTGAAAGAGTTGGAACAATTTTCACACTCACACATGAAAAAAATAATGTGCCTTTCAAAAATTGATATTTCTAATTAAACTGATATTACAGAGTCTGACATTTTAGTTTTAGACAAGACAATAACAGACAACCATGCTGTTCATTCCGCTAGCTAGCACTGTCATGTCTAGGGTCATCCATGTGCTGCTCTTGATAAACTATGCTCCTCCATCTTTCCACTGTTTTCCTTCCGTCAGTGAAGTGATAATTCTAAGCATGTAAGAAACTTGTTTTCAAAAGGAAATGAGGTGTGTCAAAATGTTTTAAAGGACTATACAAAAAGTTCATTTTTACACACCAAATTTTTTGGTTATGTCTGATATTTTAGGCCTATGATAGTCTAATTTATAAGATAGCTAAATTTTGCATCAAGAGGCAACACTAGACATTTTTGGATCTCTTGTGAAAAAAATAATGATGCAACAATACACAGCTTATCAAGAAACAACTAGGCAACAACTGTCCATTTACCTTGGAGCTGTTTAAATGGGAAGACGTCTAATTTCTACCTAGTTCATCATATTTAGACATATATACCCTCAAAGTAAAACATCCTGTGCTTTAACTTCATGTTTTTTTACATTTAAAATCCAAAGGGCTGGAGTACAATCCCTTTTCAGATTAATTACAGACTGCACAGTAATGCCTTACAGTATATTTAGATAACATACAGCTATTATAATACATTCAGCAATATAAAGCTCTAGAACATATGCAGACAAAAAGGATGGATGGATGGATGGATGGATGGATGGAGGGATGGATGGAGGGATGGATGGAGGGAGGGAGGGATGGATGGATGGAGGGATGGATGGAGGGATGGATGGAGGGATGGATGGAGGGATGGATGGATGGAGGGATGGATGGTGATCCGCTGTGCAGAAAAAAGCTGTTGTAATTAAGAACTAGGAAACAGGATTCTTAAATTAAATATTAACCACCCTTGCATAACTGTGTTAAAAGGGGATAAAAAACAAAACAAAAAAAAAAAACGTTTCTGTCAGCGTGTGAAATTTATGTGACAACCATCACCAAAATGTTAATTAGCTGGAAATTAATCAGCTTTTATGCAACCACGATACCAGTCATGAATACGCAACGAGAGAAAGCATCAATAAATCTTGCCTATAAATGAAATAGCAGGAAAATAAATCAATAAATTTTGAATGTATTTATATTTCATGGTGCACAAACTCTCTAGTGACTGGAATAATGTATGTGAACTGCATGTATACAGAGATAACATTTTTTACTGTTCACTGAGACTACATAATGCACACCATCATAGCATAAGCCTACATGGCTTGGAACATTAACATTAAGTGAAAACCCAGGGTGGGGGAGGCGAATTAAAAAAATACACCTTTCTCGTTGAACATGTTGACCCTGGAAGGAGTATTTTCAAGAAACTAGCATTCCTGAGCCATACTTGTGTAATGTTATGTTCATTTACTCTTAGGATTTTCCATTTCCTGCACACTAAATATTGAAATAGGACCCTGGCCTAATAAGGGAAAACACACACATGCACTCCCCAAAGGAGCTGGTACAACTTAGAATTCAACAGTCTTGTTTACAAACCTAAGAGAAACCAATGTAGCGATGTGAACTCCATATTTCAAAATTATGATCATAATATCTATGGCTGGACACATTTCCCTGGTGACTCACTTCTACATCTTGTGTGTTTTTGGCATTCAGAAAAGGAAAGCATATGAAGTGCTTTGATACATGTAAGATATCCACTGCATAACAATTCGAGTGACTTTGATCACCCAACTCATATCTGCACAAATGACTATCAGGAAAAACTTCAATGGTGTCCTTCCCATCCTCAAAAAGGAAATGACTAAAAAGACAAATGATGTGATGTGGTACTTTTATTACATGCTATCCTGTCAATGTTCTGATGCAGATTTCAAGAGAAGAAGAGCGAATAAATAAAGAACAAAGGAAGAAATGAGAAAGTGTGAGAGAGTGTGTGAGAGAGAGAGAGAGAGAGAGAGAGAGAGAGAGAGAGAGAGAGAGAGAGAGAGAGAGAGAGAGAGAGAGAGAGAGAGAGAGAGAGAGAGAGAGAGAGATAGAAGGTTGCAGACACACGCAAAGTGTTCTTGTTTAGCGTCTCACACATATCACCACAGCCCATTCATTTCCAATCCTTTGCAAAATACTTAATACTATGTACAGCAAACCAGCACTATTATCTGAAGGAGGGGACTGCTCTCTAGCACGGATCCAAAAATAGCAGATTCTTCATGTTTTCCTTTAATAGTTTAGAATAGTAAATTGGAAGCATGTGACACAGCTCACCAAACTAATGATATACATGTCACCTCAACTGCTGAACACTCTGATGCTAATTTGGGAAATTTCCAAAGCCATCTAATTATGATGGCCTTCACTTACCAGTGAAGATGCAGCATTAGGAATTTTCTCACAGAACACTTACTTGACATCAAAAGCAGAACTTTGAGCTGGGCTGCTTGCCAGTTATGGTGAGATCTTGTGTGTGAGTCAATAAGGTTTTTCTATTACAGAGTAAATAAAAGAAACAGTAGCAAATAGATGAGACCATAGCCAACACCCTATTTTTTATGGAATATTAAATACTTTGATATGAAAAGACAGCACTAGGGCTGTGTGATCTAGACATATTACAATGAATAAGTTATGTATAAAACAGTATGTCTGACAGAGCACGCAGTAATTACAGACACTGATTTTTTTGGTGTGTGCATGTATAATTAAAGAGAAATTGAACTAACCTTTTTTATAAAATACAGTATTACAAATGCCAAATGCTCCTTATGGTGATGCAGGTTTGTTGTCACAATGACCAGATTAACCATGTAGGCTATGAGCTCCAGCCTAGAGTCTCACATGCACAGAAGGTCTTGTATCAATAGATTTAAAAAAAAAAAAAGTTTAAAACAATATTAAACTTCTTGGCCGATTACTTCAACCATTTTCACATCATCTCGCAAGATGAATGGGTAAGGGTGAGAGGAAATATGAAGTTTGTTTAGTATTAGGCTTCATTTTTTCATTATGCATGATTTAATAACCTTCAAGCTTCTGCGTCTTTTCTCATGCTTTCCTGCTATGCAAAAGAAATCTCAGTGACTGGCCAACCAACCTACACTCTGTATGTGCAAGCAATTACTCTGTGTGCATGATGACATGCAATTGGGACACATCACAGCCTATTGAGAAGATGCTGGCAGTATCTCCTGCAGCACCAAATTTGTATGTCACTAATGCCAGTGTGTGAGCAGCACAGACACATGCAACACACTGCTTACAGTGATCTGATGTACAAAAACAGTGGTTTACCACTCGTGTTGTGTCACTCCTAGTTTGAAACTCCAAATTTAAGATACATTTGATGTAAAACTAAACAAATAACTACATGAGGGGTGGCCAGCAGCCAACTGGCAGTAGAGGTGAGCTAACAACTGGGAGGCTTTGTTTCAAATCCCAGGACTTCATTGGTATCTCTGGTTGTGCTCTTGGCTAAGGCACCCAACCCCCATGGCCCCAGGCAGTGCTGCTCTGCTGGCCACACTGTGCTGCTCTTCTACAGTGGAAAAGGAAAGTAGCTGGTTTTCTAACAGGGGACTGCATTAAACTAACAATATCTGCTGTTGAGCTAGCATAGCAGCAAGAGTGTTTTTATATTTGGTGCATCATCGCTGTAAATTCGGTCTTAAATTACATTTGAAGTGGCATTAAAATGAATCATTAGCATTCGATTTAACTTGAATACGCCTGAAACTATGAGCTTGCGTTTGGCCATTTCTAACATCTCATACATCACATCCTCCCTTAACAAGAAGCCTGTGAAAGAACTGCTAAAATGCACTACAGAATGATACATTACATCAAGAGGTATTTTACAATACTGGTGTTTGTTGTAGTCACAGCACCACAATGGACAAATGTTAGTCTTGCGGCTTTCTGGCGTATCAATCATCAATATAATTCTGTATACTGTAAGACAGTGTTCCGCCTCTTGTTTGAGCGCCTTGTATATGTGTTATAAATCAGACCAAATCACATCACAGGTCATAAAGAAGTTGAAAAAAGAAAGTTCATCTTAGATGAGGACAAACAAAAGACTACATGATTGTACAATAAGCATATGTATACACTGAGTTGCTACTCCTACCATGTACCTATGGTCATTGGCTGTTGTACCAGAAATACCTACAATATAGGTGCATTTTGTTACAGTTACTGAGAGTAGCCCATCTCTCGCAGCACAATTTATAAGCCCCCTCTAGCACATCCATTAGTGGAAAGAAACCACCACTGACCAGACATTATTTGGGTGGTGGATCATACTCAGCACAGCAGTGACAGCAATCCTAAGGGCTGGTAACTGATAATGCAGTATATATTTTACGGAAATATATTTAATAATAATTAAAATACATTATGAAATGAAACAAAAATTAAAAAGGGAAATGGAAAAAGGCATGGAATACACATAGAAAAGTATACATAGACTGCAGCAATGGAATATGAATTGTGATCATGGACTATCATGAACATGCATGATAATAAAGAATGTGTGTTTCCAGCAGAAGGCAAAAAAAATGAGAAAGCCTTGCCTCATAGTAACTGCGCACAGCATTGCAGAAAGCCTCATCAGCTACAATCTGCGTCTCTCCTCTGAGGAATGCCTGAAAGCGCTCCTTTACCGCCTGCAACTGTTGCTTGTTGAGCTGAAAGGAAGGAGAAGAAAAAAAAAGACAGAAAAGCATTAGGGAAAAAAAGACTATTGAGAATGTGCCAGAATGTTAATAACAGAATACCTTTCTAGGTAAGTGTCTGCATTTCTGCTGATCTCTATGACTGTTATAGCAGTCGTCAATGCCCAATGGGTTGGAAGATAATATTTTTGTAAACACTTCTAACATCTCTTTAGTTCATTGACAAACAACTGCCAGACTAAAAGAGTTATGCAAACATATTAATTGGAATTCAGAGAAAATCAGCATATATACTCAAATGCATCTTTAGCCTCAGAGACTTTGTTTACAATGGCAGCTTGGGGTTTTTCGCCTCATGTTTTAGTTTTTCAGGCAAAGTGATTAGCTTTTATTTATACAGTCTCACATGAGACTGTATAAATAATGAACAGAATAATAAAACGGGCAACATTATCCTGTGTAGATATTTATAGGAGGTCAATGTGAAGGTGGTAGTAGCTTTGCTGCTGATGCTAGCAGAGACAGTAGGAGGAGAAGTGTGACGAGAGTCTATGGCACTGGATGATACGTCACAGCACTAAGATATTTTCATGATACGCAATATGTACTATACAGCTTTCTGGGGTTTTATGGTGAGTGAATGAAATGAAATAATGGTAATAAAATAAATGGTATAATTAGCTGATGTCCAGTCATTATTATTTGCTCCATTTTGTTATATTTTTATGATGATACTTGATCCACAATATACTAAGTGACATGCATAATGATGTAATTATCAAGACAATAACATATTGTCATATTGCCAAGGGTTACATCAGACGTCCACAACATGTTTCAGACAGTTTGTGATCACACACAAATATTGTCTTAACAGGGAACTCTGCATAATTCAATTATTGAGATGTGAACAAAGTCATTTAAAATGGTCTGATGTCCAATGGTTCAGTGTAGAGGAACTTACCAATTCAGATTTCTTTGCAATGTTTTTTCTAGAAACCAGGAGTTGTAATGTCTACAACACAAACACAAGTCTTCTGACTTATTTGTATTGATGATAAAGTTAAAATAACAGTAAATCCAAATAAATGTGTTTTTTTTTGGAGGTTTTATTTAACCTCACAGTGTCCTGCAAGTACTCCTCTATACTCCTGTACGTCTCCACCATGAGCTCACAAAGTAACTTTCTGTGAGGAAGCTTTCAGAGGCATTCAACACATTTCAAACCTCAGAACACATGTGAAGGTTCACAACAACTGTTCAAATCCCAAAGATTAAAGATTTATACAGACATTTTGATCAGTGGAATCCCCCTGTGGAAGGAGAGAGGTGCATACGTTGATGATCTCACTATGAAGGCATACTGATTCAGAGTTTGGTGGAACAGTGGACACATTTTGTAGTATTACCATTTAGTAAACGTATCTAGTTCCTCACACTTTAACAAGCTTTTTAACAAACACCTCCTCACAGATTAACTATAGAGCAGCAGACAAGCACAAACTATGTTTCGGCTTGAAATTTGGTCTAAATGTCATGCCAGTTTGTATACACTTCCAAATATTCTCTGCAATGTGTAAACAGAGGCTCAGTAACAATTTTATGACAGTTTCTGCCATGGTCTTATTTCTCTGAAGGAGGAAGTGAAAGTCTCTGGTGGAGCAGCACTAATGCAGCCTACAGACAGCGACAGTCATTAAGAGGTGCAATCGAGCGCAGGGATGTGACGTCAGCAGCCAGCAACAGCGCAACATTCACTTCTCTCACGTCTGCCATTCACTCACATGGCATTTACTTCTCACACTGCTGAGCTTCACTCCACCTTTCTATATGGATCATCTTCTGCTATCTTCCTATACTGAATAAAAAACTTCCAAATGAAATGCATTCTTCAGTTCAGTAAAACAGTCACAATGCTACCAGTTGATTCTTACAAGCATGTTTCAGTCTCTCTAGTTGTACAACTATTATAGTTGTATAAATAAAATAGTATAAGTATACATACACACTAGTATTCAAAGTTAATACATCCTCTACAGAGAATACACTTCTGCATGTTCTGTTAAAAACATATTGGAATAAATACTAAAAAATTTAAAAATGTGGCACATTTCGTATTTTATGTACATTTTTTTTCTCTAATAGTTTTGTTCACTGTAGAGGATGTGTTAACTTATTTTCACAGAAAATCAACAAAATGTCATTTGACCATCTGCATCAAACAACTGGGAAAACATTTCACTTTTAAAACTACAGCAATTGGTCATATTAGTTTCCAAATGCTTACAGTGTGTTGTTAAAGAAGAGGCGATGCAAAATAATGGTAAACATTTCCCTGTCCCACCTTTTTTGAAATATGTTGCTGGCATCACATTGTAAATGAGCATACATTTTTCAAAAAACTGCAATTCCTCAGTTTCAACATCTGAAGATTTGTCATTGTTTTTGTCATTGTACTATTTTCATTTTAATATAGAGTTTAAACAATTTGCACATCACTGTATTGTGTTTTTTACATTTTACACAGCATCCCAACTTTACAGGGCTGTAAAATAACCCAGAACTCATAAGGCAGTTGTTGAATTCCATAAATAAATGTGTAGGACAAAACAGTATATAATACAATCAAAACTACAAGCATTATGCTCCAACGGTACATATTTTATGATAAACTTGCATGAGAGAATGTCTTATAAATGCCGCTCTTCTTTACCCAACACAGTAAAAAAATAAAATTCATGTTTTTGCTTTTGCTGTCACTACGTAGTTTACCTGCTATCCATGTGCAGTCAGTGAGGAACTTGTTAAAACTCACACAGCTCTACACTGGTAACACACTACCACAAATCCTTCCCTAGAACTAGTCCCTCTAAGAGAAGGAGTTATACAGATTTACAGCTCAATTTAAACGCTTTGCATAAATATTCAGTGACAGAATTCAGCAACTGTCTGGTGGCTTATTATATAAATATATTTTGAGTCAAATGGTTTTCTATTATTTTCCAAGGATTGGAAACCTGGAAAAATTACTGTCTGTGGTAATCAGTACTTTTCTACTGATGGAGCTGATCGAATTAGGTTGGCATATCCATAAGTAAATGAAATTACTTCAGCTTTAAAGCTGATCATTTACAATACTGAGCCATTATTTAAAGTAGTAATTTTGGATCATTTCTACTGATATATTTGTCATGAATGTTCCCTCAATCTAATGGGTAGCTGGTTGAAATAAATAAAATAAAATAAAAAAAAAAAATGTAAAAAAGCCCCGACAGTGTTTACATGTTACTTAATTTAGAACAGACACAGTTCAAGAAAAGAATATTCCACAAATGTCCGAGGAAATCTCCCAGCACGCACAGACAGATTTATGATATTTAGCATTTAGACTGTTTCAGTGAAATGCTCCCTATCTGGCCTGTCAGGCATACTCTTTTCCTCTCTACTCCTTTCCTTCCATTGACACTGTTTTGCTTTGCCACTCCTTGAGTATGACAATCCCCCAAATCGTCATGGCAACATTACCCACCGCGTGGCAAGAGTCAGTTTCTGAGGACCAGCTAGGCAACAGCACATCAAGCATAGCGTGGCTGTTCTTTATAAGGATGAACATGGATAAAATTACCACCACTGGACCTTCTGCTGTCTCCAGAAATCAATAAATATTAGAAAAGTCAAAGGATTATAAGCAGTAACTGCATGAGCTGCTGTTAAATATAAATGATTACAAGATTTCCTTCATATCTTCATGATATACTGTACAGCCACATATGCAAACACACACAGAGAAAAGGTGGGCTTTCTATAAAGCAGAACATTTTTGTATATTGCAATGATTTTGCATTTGGCTTATCACTAAGGGTGTACCAATTACTTTCTTGGAGAAAAAAAAAAAACAGGTGTTAGAACAGGTGTGAGAGCATAGAAGTGCTCCCTCACTATGGAACTAAGGGTTGTATGTTGACAGAGTATATGAGCCATGAGTACAGTTGTATGCAAATGTTTAGGCACCCCAGTAAAATGTCATGCTTTGCTGATTTTCTAAATAAAACCATGTTAACACTACCTCATCAGCGAATATACTGATGCACATTTTAATGCACAACTTCTTATATTTGCTAAATTCAACATATAATTTAATCTATTAACCTCAACAAATGAAAATCTGCTGAAAAATGCTTTGATCAAGTTTGTTCTTTGCAGAGTATGTGTAAACTTATTTCGCTACAATAATGAACATAATTTTACTGGGGGCATTCAGACTTCTGCATTCAACTGTATGCGGCGAACTGAACATCTAAGAATGTGCATACAGCTTCATCTTAGTTCTATACATAAATCTATCTATGGAGTTGAGTTGGAGGTTTTAAGCAGCATGTAGATCATGTGTACGGTGACAAAATTATAGACATATGACACATGAAACCAATAATGCACTCCTTACTCACTCTGCTCTCTCCTTCACAGTGGTAAAGGCTGTGAAGAAAAAAAAAAAAACGACAAGCAGCCCCACCAGCACACAAAAAGCCATGGTGTATCACGGTCTTCACCCTTAATTAAGATCAACATTGATACTAGGCGAGCCAGATTACACAGGTAACTATAAACCATTGAATGTTTACTTCACAAAAACCTCTGCAGTAAAACACCGCGGGAACTATTCATGTTTGTTTCAGAAACATACAAACAAACACACAATGTCAATGAAAAGGATATGAGTTGGGAGCTTAGTAATCAGTGTATTCACTCAAGTTCATTGAAAAGCTCCCTAATCAGACATCTAGGCTAAAAAATCTGATATGGCTATCTATAAAAGCACTTGCAGTGTACATAGATTAACATACAGTAATGCATCATCGGTAAAACTCAATCTTGTCAGTGTTAAAGAAAAAGTTTGCTGTGTCCTCCCTCACACGCTGTAGTGAGATGTCAGAGCTACAGCTCAGACTGCAGTCAGATGCCAGAGGGATCTTACTGCAGTCTGAGCTGTAGCTCTGACATCTCACTACAGGGACAGTGCAGAAGAGATTACATCAAAATGCTAGGTAGATATTAGCCTATCTTACCAGCCTCTTGCAAAAACAGACAAGATTTGTTAATAGCCACAGAATGGGTTTTTAATGCAAGCAGGGTTTGAAATGTAACTTCAAAATCTTATCAAACATGTAGGAGAGACTGTGGGGCACTGCACCTCATTTTCTTCAAAGTGTTTTTTTTCTCTCCATTCCAAGGGCTCTTCATTGTGTTTTTTCACTTGGATGGGTATCTAAGAGGGCATTTCATGAGCTTTTCATCAAAAAGGCACTTGTAGGGGATGTCAAGTTTATCCCACTGTGAGGGCACCTATATGGCACCACATATTTTGTCCACTGGAGGGGCGTCCAGCAGTAAACCTCCCTATCTTTTCACACATATAGGGACATATTTTACAGCACTGCAACACATTTTATCCACTGGAGAGGCACTTCTTCATCAGAGGAGCACTTTAACTGTGCATTTCATCATATTTATTCATCTGTAGGAGTGTCTTAGAGCACTGCCTCCCATTTTCTCTACTGGAAAAGGCAACCTTTGGGACATTGTCAAAATCTAAAAGTCTAAAGAACAAAGTCTAAAAACTGGGCTCACTGCAATGAAAACGTAGTGCTAACTGAAACAGTGCACGGCTACTAATATATAACTAAAACCTAAAATTAAAGTACAAACTGCACCCTAAAACAAGTACATACAGGTCTGACACTCAGATATGCTGAGACACATATGAAGAAAACTCAACACATCTTTGTAAGAAAACTGTCTCTTAGAAATGCTAACTTTACAGGAGGAAAAAAAAAAAACCTCTACATTCAGAAACATAATAACCCCCAAACACTAGAAGCTCAATCATAGGTCTTTTACAAGTTGTTTGAAGATCTCTTAAATCTTTATGCTCTACTGCTGCACAAAAGACGCACTGTTACAACTACTGATGACACCAATCTGACACTAGGTATCCATATTGAGCTGATGTCAGCAGAAAATGTTGGATTTGCTTTTAAAGGGAAAAAATGAATGTGGTTTAATTCTGTAATAGCAGTACACATTCACACTGTGTGAGCTGATGTTATTATGTCTGTATTTCATCCTGTGAGGCTGTAGAGTGATTAAGTAGTTTCAGTATGACAGTTCACTTTTAGATGACCATCTTTAGGGAAGTGCTTCAATGAAAAACAAATCAAGCTCTGTAGTTTTTAAAGAAAACATATCTCTGTATCAATATTGGCAGATACTTAAGGTTTTAATATTGTTTTCAGAATACAAAAAGTGGTATTATGGCTTGTCTTATAACAACCTCACATATTTTGAGAAGCCCTTTTTTAACAGCTTGTGATGAAATACTGCGACTGCTACATCTGATGTCATGGATCTCCCTTCTCCCACAGTTTTTCCTTTTAAGTAATGATCCACGGCTCCTACTCACTCTCTCTCTCATGCTGCAGAATTCTTCTTGCTGTAGATAAAGCAGTGAGGAAGTCAACACAGGATGCCTGCTACACTCCACATTTCTAAGCTTCAGAAAAGTCAGCAAAAAGACAAATACATCTAATGTGATTACAGGTTTTACTGTAATAATAAATTGAATTATGATAGTTCCTGTACACATATACATAAACACATCAGGAACTCTTTTGTTGCGGTTTAAGCAATTTTGTTCAAAATTAACTGCATAGAACACTTGATTTGAGCCTTTTCTTTAAACTAGACCCTTTGCATGGAGTCTAGAGATTACTTCTCAAGAAGAGCTAACAGAGAGTGAGTAACAGCTGCAACTGTTCTCTACAGACCTGGCAAAACACACATTCCACCCAGTAATCAAACACACACCCAACGTCATTCAGCAAACTTGAGCTTGTCAAATATGGCAAGTATTAATAACTCGTCACACTTCCCACCTAAGACTGGAGACCACCACAGTGCATACTCTCCCATAAGCAGCATTCAGACTCACATGCATCATGGGTAGCTAATGGAGAAGAGCACGGGGGAAATTTATCATCATCATATGACATGCAGCGCTAACAAGCCCAATGACTTCCTCTGCTACAGGACAGCATGAGGCAATGGCAGAGCCCATTAAGAGGAAAGAACACATAATGAGAAAAAAGAAAAAAAAAGTTGTCATATCTTCACTGTTGTAACAAAATGTTAAGGAAACACTCTTAACTTTATGAAAATGCAAAGACATTTTATGCAGAGGTGGCACCAATTCAAAACCAGGTATGGCTATCAGGCCAAAAGCACAAAATGCTTGACGATTGGTGGGGAAAAAAGGAGATCTGATTCAATCCTGTAACAAAGCAATTCCAAACAATTCACACTGCGAGATGTGATTATGTTAGCTGTGTATTTTTCCCTGTGGCATAGTAGTGTTTGAGTAGTTTGAGCATGATAGCCTAATTTCGGATGATCACCTTAAGTGCTTTAATTAAAAACAGCTCATTTTAAAGGGGAATCCCAATGATGTTTCCCAATTTCTGTATAATTAAATAATTCAAAGGAGAACAAAGTCATTTAGAGTGGTTTGATGTGAAATTCTCAGTTCTAGAGAAACTTACCAAGTCAGAATTTTTCCCTATGCTGGCGATAGGAACCAGACGTCCATAGATTTTAATGCCTGATGCCTGAGACATTGTTTGTTGCTAGTTGTGGCCTAAGATATAATTTTTAAAAGCATTCATGGTGGAGAGGTACACATAGGATTTTGGAAGGAAAAATAATACCATTTTATTGTACCATCAACATTACATAAAAAAACTCAAGACACGTTGCTTCACTGGTTGTTTTGAACAGTAAATAAAATGGCTATTTTTGTGTCGTACATATCTGACCCCTGGTTCTTATTGTCACCACTGTAAAAAAAATTGTCTAAGTTTCTCTAGAATTGAGCATTTTGTTTCAAATCACTATGATTTACTTTTTTTAGATTTTAAAGCTTGAACTAGACAGAAATAAAAAAAATGTGGCATTCCTCTTTAAAGCTTATTAGCTAAAAAAATTCAAATTGGTATCAGGAGCATCTAAAACAAGGATTCAATATTTGTATCGGTACAGGAAAAGAAACAGTGGTATTGTGCCATCCTCAATTTTGTTCCTTTAAGTAAATGAAGTGTTCACATAACACTACTGGAGGTTTAAGGTTTCAACTGGTATAAAAAATAAGTAAGTAAATAAAACTTGGAAATCTATATCTATTTTCTGGTAGAGTTGGCATCAGCTTTAGCAGCTTCCTCTCTTATCATTATCTCAGTAGCACTGTAGAGAGGAAGGAAAGTGTCCAGTTTATTTTGCTTAGTCAGCTATTTCCTTTCATTGTCCTTGGGTGTTTGGTTTGGGCGGAGATGATTAACAGAGTGAATGTGCATAAAGACAGAAAAAAATAAAATTAGCATGATCAGTGATAAATGAAAGGAGAAGATTGCAGATTGAACTGAGGCAAAAAAAAAAACAGGAGTGCAACGTTGATGGCATGAGTGAAGAAGGCATGACTACTAACTGATAGCTCCAAAGCAGCTCCAATTGACATTAGAATGTCTAAGCGGTGGCACAATTAAGCAGCAGTTGATGAAGACACTAAATGAAGCAGAACAACAGTCTAGCAGGGGACAATAAAGAGACAGAAATGGCATCTGTCGCCTCCAGACATGCCCGAATGAGAATAGCTTGTGATACTATGTGAATAACCCAGAACAGAAACAAATATAAAAGATCCTTCTAAAATCTCTGAGGCACTTATAACCAGGACATGTCTCAATAAATAAACCTTTCCATCACAAGAAACTGAAACATATGACAGTGACATTATAGCGACCTCACACAAACAAATGCAAATTATGAACTCAGCGTACACAAGAAGTTTCTTTTCTAGATCAGATATCTGATAAGAATTTGTTTATGGCCGTCTATAAATAACTGCTAAGAGCACAGATCAAAACCAGCAGAACTAAGAGATTCAATTTCTACCCTAATTCCAATAATATTTGAAATAATATGTAATAGCGTGAGCATAGTGTACCATGTGGTCCCCAGCCCACCCTGTCCACATATGGAAAACAGCCTGTTGTGAATTCATTGCTTTTTTGAGGTCACAGAAACCAACATATTTACACCTTCTAACTCTTCAATCTACATGACGGCCAATCACAATAGAGTTCATTTACATCTTGTCAAAATCAACCTGGTGAATTGCAAGGAGAAAATTGTCAGGAAATGGCTATGCAAAAAGGAATTATGACTTTTTGGTACATAAAACCATACAAATGTCATAAATGGACAAAAATGTAGAAAAATGTCGACCCTCTGCATGCATACAGGCCTTTGCATGCATCTCCTACAGCTTTAACGCATGTTATGTATATGTCGTAATCTGCCCCCTTCCTCCAAGAGCGACTGTAATCATACAGAGGACCACATATGAGTGGAAGGTGGGGGGATGGGGGGTAATGGGGGAGTAGCCCAGCATCCTTAAGGTTCGTCACGACTCCTGTAGGCCTGGAGCGGCTGTCTGCTCTCTGCTGATAAACACTAGCATGCTGAGCCTGTGCAAAGGGGCGCCCACCTCATGTTTCCAGTTGTGAACATTTGTTTCTAGACCCTTGGCCTTCTTTTAGCGTGTGTCAAAGCTCTGGCTGTGGCCTGTAGTACAGGACCACTACTGCAAAGCTTGTCCTAAACTGTACAAGCAAATTGCTCAAATTACATCACAGATTCTGTTTCTAATTTCTCAATGGCATCATAAGAAGATGTGCTTGATGTACAGAGGGTATGCATCCTTCATTAGCTATGCAAAAGATGAGCGAATTGGAAGGATTAATGTAAACAGCTTTGCCACAAAGTAGGATTATGGGATGAGAATCTGCACCAAGTTAGAATTGTATATTATTCCTGAGGCCCACTTCTGACATTTATTTTCCAAAAATAATAATTTTTTTATAAAACCATCCTTAAATGTCTTTTTATCTCTAAAAATTATACAAGCTGTTTTTGTTACTGTCTTACAGTGCTTTTAAGGCTATGTATGTAAACAGCCCCTGCTCTGACTGGCTTTATGGTGACTCATTCGAAAAGCAGCCCAGCCCAGGACACTTAACTTCAGTATGACTGGGAACAGCTACACTGCTGCAGGCTAAACAGGTCGATATACTGTATGTAAATGTGTTAGACCACAAAAAGAGTGTATAACTACTGAACTCAGGTGCCATCCTGTAGTCGTAATCATGTCTACATTAGTAACTATGGGTCTAAGCAGGATTTACTTATAGCAAAAATGAATGGGCTTTTCCAAAACCACCTCCATCAAGCCATGTGGTTAACAAAATAGCTCGAAATGCAATGTGGTTCCAATGAGCGTCACCAAATCCTCCAATTAACAGGGTCATTAAGTAAGTGAAACATGAATTTTGCTACATGTGAGCTAACATTGCTGCTTACTGAATTGGCATAATAAAAGACAGTATAGTATACAAAGTATATCAAACTACCCAACAAACCAGCAAGCTTTGCTAAGCGTGGTACTTAAGTTGCTTTGGCAACAGTAAATGCCATTTGGAGTAGCTGTTATGATATTATAGTATTAACTTTTAGTGGATTTACTTTCATGTGACATCATTTCAATGCTCAGCAGTGGCATGATGAAGCAATGTTCATATTTTGGCTCCTTAATGACTTCTTAAATCCATAGTGACATTCAGAGGAAAAATGTACAAAATGTATGCTTACCTACTATATCAAATTATTCCATTTCAAAAACATTTTTAATGAAACAGGATTTTTTAAGCAAATGCTTTATACAGTACATCATTAGAAGTGAAAGTTTCAGTGAACTATGTATGCAACATGTTCTTTTCCAGTTGACAGCAGTCATTCAGTTTACACAGACAGATCATTGATTTACAGTGTCATTTGAATGCAAGGCTGCAATGCTGTTGTGTGGGAGTATGTAGGAGGCTTACTGAGCTGTATTCATCTGCATAGAGATAGGCAATTGGCTTATAGGCAATTGGACACTCTTTCTCTCTCCCAGCCAGGGCCTCTTTCAACTTGCATTTCCGTTTCCATTGTCCATCTTTCTCTCATCATTACTGACTCATGAATTGTGAGGGAGGAGTCCCCATTTATCACAAACTCTGTGGGCCTCAGGACCATGTGGAATGTGAAATTAATTTTCAAGAATTTTAAGGCAACTGTTGTCTCACACAACACCTTAAAAGAAGAACAAAATTCAATAGCCCAGTCTTCAAAAAAGGAAGAAAAAAAATACTACATAAATGAATTCAAATGAATTGGCAAACATGAGTAAGGCACATATATATATAGATTAGGATTAAGTCCACATATGAACAGCTGCTACCAATTATTTAGGTCATATTTACAACTTTCACTAAAATCTTCTCAAATGTGCACTCAGTGTTTACAGTGCCACTAGATTTCTGCTGGGAGATCTAACCCCAGTGGGATCTAACTAGTTATGGTATATAACATACTAAGGTACCCACACCATGTACCTGCCAATGATAAATTTGACCAGTCCATCTCTGAAGGAGAAAAGTTATATGGAAAAATTTCATAGTCATATATTAATATACATGACTGTCACTGCTACATAATAACTACTTATGAACACTAATCACAGTACAGACATGTACATTAAAGCCCATAAAGATAAAAACGCTGTCTGAAGACACTGCAAGCTGAAGGACAAGGCATGAAAGTCAGAGTGATTGCTTATACAAAGTGTCATTCTCGATTTCACACAAACAGATCTGCCAAACCAGCCATTGTGTTTATTCAATCAATAGTTTAGGGCACACACACACACACACACACACACACACACACACACACACACACACACACACACACACACACACACACACGCAGTTCACCAGAAAGACACAGCTTAATAACATTACACAGAAAATTCTTAATGTTCCCATTTTCTAATATTGCCTAAAATAAATGCAAATATTCTTCTCCCAATCAACATTTATTTCAAAAGTCATTATGAAAGAAAAGGCAAAATAAGATAAATGTGTTGGCTACACCCATGGCATGGGGGACCCTCCAGAGTGAAAAGACAATAACTCTTGTACAAGAAATGACACAAAAACGTCAAATAAATAAATGAAAGGCAAGTTAAACCATGACTTTTTTAAATATTTTTTTTTATATTGGATCGATTCTATTATATTACCTCATCCCTCATATGAGGCTTGTTTTTTCACTCCAATAGAATTTGACTCATTGGAGACCTAACATTCTTTTTCATAGCCAAGCTGTTTAAGCCATTTAGTCTGACCTATTATTCACATTTCTACACAAATACAGTTCATTTTAAAAACTTTTTTAAAAGGTTTTCAGCACTGGACAACAGAGACATAAAAACATCTAATTTTTAGAATCAGCCCAGAATACTGGAGCATTTCCACAAAACAATTAACTGGACCAGCAAATTAGCTTCCACAGCAGCCATCATACTACAACTGCAGACACTGAGATGACAGGTCACAGGTGTTTAGGCAAATGTCCCTGAATTGGTTTTGTCAGGCAAGAGTCATTACCTGTGAATTACCCTTAATTTCTATTCTAAGCTACCTTTGTTCTCACACTACAGTGAAAAAAAATCAAGAGCTAATTACTTCAATTATATATAAAACCACTTCAAAGCTGCTATAATGGACTGCAGAATTGTCAAGTCAAAAAGATGGAATGACATCACAACAGGTCATAGAAGCAACAGCATATTTGTCAAAAAAGGGTATTTTATACAGTGAACATGATTTTCTTTTATTACTTTTTAACATTCTCCAGTACATAAGACTTCAAATGAAGCAATGAACAGAAGGTTAAAGTGCAAAATGCCATATTTAAGTTAAAAGTACTGACATTTACACTGAGTGAACCATCAAAGAATTAGATTGCTTTTTATACATATTACCCCCATTTCACAGGGCAGTTACTGGTACGGTACTTTCAAAGAAGTACATAAAAAACTATTAAATACAGAAGAGCTGAATATTAACCTGTATGCGATGTGAGGAATGTGAGGTCTAGAAGCGGGAGGCCATACAGGCTCCCAGAAAAGGGTCACTGAGTGCTGAGATTTGTTTGTCAGGAGTCTCAAGGTGTGGGTTTCCATGACTGAGTAGACACACACAAGCCACCAATGCACTGCAATAAGTGTCAATGGGGCTGTGGTCAAGCACAAAGCTTTTGGACTTGAGAACCATGATAACACGTTCTCTGGACTGACAAATCAGCATCTAGAGACTGCTACCTTCTCCAAAGCATAGTGCAATCAATGACATTCTAGAGAACTGTGCATTTTCAACTTTGGGGCAGCGCCTTTGGGGGCCGAACTTTCTTGTATCAACATGACAATATCACTATGCACAAAATGGGACCCATAAAGAAATTGCTTGGTGAGGCTGCTCTGAAAATAACTGCCTGGCCTACACAGAGTCCTGAGCTCAATGACACCAAAACCTTTGGAATTAATTGGAACACTGACTGTGAGCAAAGCCTTCTCATACAACATCAGTGTCTGGTATCAGTCATGCTCTTGTGTCCTGCGGAATGCTTCAAACTGTAGTGGAAAGCCTTTCCAGAAATGTGGAAGCTGTTAGAGCAGCAACATAGGGACTACACATTTCAACATTGTAGTATCGGCATGGCTTTAATGAACATTTTTGGCTGGTAGTGGAACTAGTTCACTTTATTGTTTATATGACTTCTGATGGTAGCAGCACAGTGCCATGAAGTGTAACCAAGTAATTATGTTAATTGTCCAATTACTGAATCACACCTAATCACTTAAGGCTTTTTAAATCTTTAATAAATGGAAGCAACCTCTCCATACCTGGGCTAAGCCTGAGTAGTAACCCAAGTACATGGAGTGCATGATGTGAAGCACTGAACAGCCTCTAAGGATGTCATTAGAAACAGGATTCATTGACTGGAACCATTTGTTATACAGACCATGGGGGGGGTGATGCATGGACATCCAATCTGCCAACTAGAAAAACAAACAAATTGCTAACAACAGATGGCTACATGGTGCCAAATTTGGTGGACTGGGAGCTTGTATATGGTTCAGGCCTGTATTGTTCATTATATTACTCGGTGGAGTCAAAAGTCAGAAACCACTAAACTATTTATAAGAAATTTAATGTTGGACTGATCTCAGTATTACCATTATGTATTAGACCAAGGTGTATCTATAAAGTATGTCACACAATGGTGTATTTCTTTAGGATAACAAGATCAATCTAATATCAAGCATCTTTCAGATATTTGGAGGGTTCCTTTGACTCACTCTTTACACATGCTGAAAAAGAACATACTGATACTGGAGTATGACACTGTATTGCTCTGTCAGTGACAATGCAGAGCGCAGAGTCAATGTACATGAACTTCATCACTGCCTGTGCTTAAACCCAATGTGAACTCTTGTTGAGAATGCAGGGCAGAGAACAGTATCAATTCCCAGGAGGCAACACAAGTTACACAAAGCGAGTAATAACGATAATATCATAATTCCACCGGTGGAAGAGGGACTGAGCCTTTTTTTTTTTAAAACAGATTCAAGATGGTGTTCCTTAAAAAGGGAACTCCACCAACATTTATAATACATAATTAAATCGTTAAGATGTAAACAAAGTCATTTAGACTGCTTTAATGTGAAATGTTCAAGAATGTGATCCCCAAAAGCACCTTAGAACAAAGATATTCTTAAATGGTAGAGCATGCATCACTCTAATGCTTTTGGGAGACTGGGCCCCATTCTAGAGAAACTTCACCAGGCAGGATTGTACATAGTGATGGTGAAAAGACACCAGATGTCTGAGGTGTGTAATGGCTCTAAAGCTGCATCACAAAGTTACTACATGAAATTGCTACAAAAACAGTCAGCTGATTCCTGAAACATAGTTTTATGAGAGTGTTGACAGATTTGAGCATAACATGTATTTTTTAAAATGTATTCACGGCAGAGAGGTAAATGCAAGACAACATAGTCCCAAAGACAACTGTATTTTTTTAGCCATCATCAACATGACATAAAACTCAGAAGACATGTGTAGGATCACTGTTGATCTTGGATAGAAAACAAAATGTTTTTTTTTCCTCTTCATTCAGAAACATAAAAAAAAATTAATTAAAAAAAAAAAAATCAGCGGAATTCCCCTTTAAGGGAATCAAACACCCACACTGACATGATGAGGCAAGTTCTTCCTTTATGCATAGCAAATGCGATTAAACAGTATGCCCCTCCCCAAATTTAACAGTAAAATATCCAAAATGGTAACTTTAAAAAAGAAGGCCAAAAATCCTTTAATATGTTAGTCAGTTTAATGAAAGTTTTTATCTAGTAATTTTGGACCATTTCAACTGAAATTTTGATGTGACGGAAAGGAAAGTTTTTCCTCAAATGATCAAATAACACTGATATATCATGGACAACTCCTAAAATGGACCATTCTTAATAGTAAAGGTGTCAAATAAGGAATGATGCCGTAGAAGGACTACCTTTGATGGCTGAAGTATTTCTTTAAGGGAATACCAGTGCTAAGTTCTTTATGGTAGCACCTCTATTTTCAAGAGTGTAGGCCACCGCTTCCTGTCTGTTGCTCCTCTGGCACTGATATGTTCTGTTTACTTCTACAACCACACAGTGTTTGAGCTAGAGACCCACTTTTTTCAGTGGACTTCCTGCCCTCAAAGGTAGACAGGGCAGCATTTACCTAAAAGTGTCCCACTGAGAAAAACGTGAAGAAGGGCAAAACCCACTGAGCCAAATTATGACTCACCAATACTGCACACCAAAGAGATGGACTTACATAACTACATGCAGAGATATGCATCTCATGGAGAGTTAAAGTGACAAGGGAGAGAGATATGACAAAGAGAATGGGACTCTGCCTCCGGCGAGGCGTTTGCTGCCAGTCTCCCCCTCTCCACTGAAGAAGTCTTGCGTGGTGGGAAGCAGGGATATCTGCTTATATAAACTCCAAACACAAGACCTAACAGGAGGAAAAAACTAACAGCCCAACAGTGTGGTGCCAAAGGATTAGACATATGTGGAGGGAAGCGTGGGACATCCTTCTGTGAGGTTTCCAGCCTGTCATTCCCTGTCAGCTAGAATCATGTGTAGAAAACCTGTTACCACAACAGGCACATGAGAGTGAACACATGGGATTGTACTTCACAAAGAAAAAAGAAAGAAAAAAAAAAGTCAAAAAGATAGATGATATAAAAAGAAAGGTGGGATTAAGAATAGAAATGAATAGTGGAAGAAGAAACAGAAAGGGGAACACACACACATAGAAAGAGACTTTGAGAGTGCCTCCATCAACCCACTCACCAGTTAGCGCAAAAGGAAAACCATGCTTTGAGCTCACCAGAGCTGGCACTTGTGTAAAGAGAACAGGGCTCATAGACAAAGAGTAGTCTCCCAGTGGGCTTAGATATTTACATTTGCATTTACTTACTTATTCAGCAGACAGTCCAAGTCAGAGCAATACCCATGCACTCACATTTCCACAGCCATTTAGCATCACCCAGCCACTGAATTGAACTAAAATGATTCAAATCAAGTGAATCACAGCAAAAATCATACAGTATACAGTATTTTCTGCATACTAGAACTTTACCATGGGCACTTACTCCCCATTGTTTTTACTGTTCTTAAACAGCACCTTCAGAGAAAACATCTTACAAACGTTAGCTAAAAGAGCTCTTTCTCTGTCATGATTAACTGAGTTATTATGTGAAGTGTTGTAATCAGAGTCTTTATACAGTTTTCAAATACAGGTGAATTGTGTATGTCTGTGAAAATATCATACATATAATGTACTATGAAAATGTCTCTGGCCATCAAAATTTGGCCAAATATGTACAAGAAAACAACATGGCTACCAACATTCTGCAATAAGTAGCAGCGTCTATTGAAAAAAATCCAAGTATAGGGCTCCCGAGTGGTACAACTGTCTAAGCATTGACCCGATCATCAAGAGATCGCGAGTTCAATCCCTGGTGATGCTACAGCCATCCATAGCCGGGTGTCCAAGAGAGCACAATTGGCCTCACTCTATCTGGGTGGGTAGCATGGTCCCCCTTCTCCCCAATCACCTAAATAGCTAACGTAACAGGTCTGGCGGTTGGCACTTTCCTCTGAGTGCGTTCGGCTGTCCCGTGACGTTGCGTGAGTGGCAGTTCGAAAAGAAGCAGTGGCTGGTTTCACAGGTTTCGGAGGAAGACTGTGCTAGCCTTCACCCTCCTAGTGTTGGTAGTATTGTGTGATTGGGGGGGTCCTAACTAGCAGGTGGAATTGGAGACGACTAAATTGGGGAGAAAATCGAGTAAAAATTAAAAATAAAAAAAAATGATCTATTTAATATTAAAATAGAGTATTAAAATCTAAAGCGAGCTAGTTTAGGCTTTTACATTGTGCTAATTGGAGTCTACTAAATAAAAAGATACATGAAAAACTGCAACTCGAGGTGGGGAATGATGTTATTGCAGGTTATCCTTATTATTTTAAATTACAATATGCTTTTCTGAGTATTTTATGAGTACTGTTTGTGATTCTAGAGAACTCAATAATTGCATGAATAATAAGACCAATTTTAGACAGCCTGCAAACAAAAGCAACAAGTGGCAACAGTTACTGTATAGCTACTGTATAAACTGCATAGTAACAAGAAGCTGATTATTCAAGCATTCTTCATTTATTTTAACCAATTATTTGACCTTATGGTTTATTAAATAGTTTGTTTTTTGCAAATGGTGAATTCGCTGTACTCAATTTTATATAGCCTCTTTTTTTACATTCTGGTATGGCAGTTTTCCTGGTACATCATGTTAATTTCACCTTGTAAAAAGGCTAAATATTACCAAACATATTGTGTGTTAAGAGGAAGCACCAGAATATATTTTTTTTTTCATATCGTCCACGTTTACCTGCAACAGATAACCATAACTTCATAATTCAATACATGTTGTGTCACACTTCACTAGAAAGTCAGCCAGTTAAGCAGATGTGAATGCACTTTCAAAAATTGCTCCAATGGAATGGAATTATTAAAATTCTGTGATTTGCTTTGTACCACAAGCAGTACAAATTCCTGAGAAGATTCACCTGCTGTAATAAAAAGAAAGCAGCAACTTCACCAACTGGTCGTTACCAAAAACAAAATATTCCATAAAATGCTGCACTGGCCTCACAGTTGCCTGCTCCTCTTCAAATTGAACCCAAAGCGATTTGGAGGCAGCAGCAGTAATGTGGAAAGCACTCACAGAGAGGATTACAACTCATGTGGAGTGCGCACAGAGAGAAATGCCATTTGTATAAGCATCTGGTACCTAACTCATACTAGAGTGAATGATGAATAAGCTGCACACACGCAACTTAATACTCTGTCATAATACTCAGATAATGTATTGATGTAATTTATAGTCAGATATACTGCAAGGCAATTTATATTAAGAAATAATCAAATCATATTATGATGTAATTTATATTCAGAAGTGTACTGTGAGGTAACATATGCATAAATATACTCAGAAAAGTGTATGACAATTTATCCTCAGATATATTTAGAAAAGCGTTTAGTGAAGCAATTTATATTATATATAGATACACACTCAGTATATGTAAATATATAAATGTATAAAGATGTAATTCATACTCAGTATAAAAATATACTGGGTCATAATGTATAACAATAATGATATCATCATATTGCTTAGCTTCTCATTCGTGATCAGGATTAAGATCAAAAATTGCTTCTTCTTCTCATATAACTGGAGCACTACTATTATATTTTAATATAATCTAATAAGCAACATCTGAAAATTCAAATCATATAATTAAACACAGGAGTGGATCAGCAAAAAACCAAACGTTCCCTGATTAGATTAAAGGATTTTGTTTCATATCATTATCGCCATCTCAAAGAAGGATCCGAACTATGAAAAGGTACACCATGGAGATTAATATCAAAATGAAGCTTTAATCAAAACATACAGGAAAAACAAATAAGGACTGGGGTCAAGGAAAGAGTGCCTGCAGTCACTTTCATTCATTCATTCATTCATTCATTCATATATTCATTCATTCATTCATTCATATATATATATATGTGTGTATGTGTGTGTGTGTGTTTCATATCTGATGGTGCTCAAACAGCCTTTGAAAGTTAAACAAAGGCATTCCTGAGGTTCAGATTAAAGTAGCCCTGTTACATTGTGTACAACAAAACACACACTTAAAATGCTGAATTCAAAAACACTCATGCATACACATATGGATACACAAATGCACATCCAGGAAAGGACACTGTGAGTGTACTAACACATCTGTACCTTGCAGATAACCTGATCATATCATGCAAAATCTATTGCATTCTTCTGGCCTACTAGCAATAGGATGCTTTCTGTGAGTAAAGCCTGGAGACAATAATAGATGTGGTTTGATTAACTCTGATTTTAACAGAGAAAAAGATAGCAGTTTTATTGCTTAAACCAATAGCTTGCTAATTGGTACAGTACAGTACTGCTTGTTAAAGTTCAAGTATACGGAGAGGTGCTGATATTAAGTGCTCAGCTTGGTATAATAAATCATCCTAAAGCTAGGGAGGGCTACAGGGTCTCACTGGATGTGGAGACAATTTGCACATCATATTACATGTGAGCTGAATGAGTAAGAATAGTGTACCTATAGTACAGAATGTGCAATGCTAAGGGTCAGAATTGGCTTTCAGTGACTGTTTTGACATTCAAAGTTAATCAAGTCTAATTATTTCAGATGAAGAATGATCAAGGCTGCAGGGATACATTGCATTTGCTGAATAACATTTAGAACTTCTTAGTGGCATTAGCTGAAAAGCTTTGTTAAAATAATCAATGTGATGTTCTCCTACTGCCTGATTGATTGATTGATTGATTGATTGATTGATTGGCTATGATTTAAGCAACTGCATGTCTTAACATGATCCAGGTCCACCTAAAGCCTTTATAGAACACAAAGCACAGACAGGTAACAGGGGATCAGCCAACAAAATCATGCAAATTAAGATTCTCCAATATAGAAACAAGACACTTCATTAATAGTATAGTAGTGCATTTTCTTTCTATTTCTGCTGTTGTAGTATATTGTCACACTGCTAGCACCTCAAAAGGGATTGGCCTCTAGGAGCCCGTAGGTGTTTTATTTGTAAAAATAGCATCGGTGCTAATTCTCTGGAGAGCCTGAACTCAAACACAGTCCAAACAGATGGGGAGAAACGTCGGTTCTAATTCTGGTGTAAAAGGTAGGAAGCTGTTCAAGTGGTCCTACATCCCTTTTACAGTTTTGGGGGGGCGACTTAAGGCTTTTCTATGATTCATCCTCTCTGGCAATTCACAGCTTTTGCTCTTATGCTCCGCGGTAAACCTGCGGCGGATGAGTGTGCACCGAGCAGTGAGAAGCCCCGGCAGCAGCTGTTGTCTAACTGCTGTTCAAGGCGGCTGGAGGGAAAACAGGCCGAGAGTAACAGGTGCTCGGTGGTGTTTTGTACTTGTCCAGGGCAGTAAAAGGTAGTGCACACACACTCTCTCACTCACCTTCTGCTGTCGCCGTGCCATGTCCGTGGGCTGCTTGGCATTGAAAGGGTAGGCTATGCACCGCAGCACGAACACATAAATCTGGAGTTTGGTTTTCCTCTCCGACTCCTCTTTCTGGAGTCTCTCCTGCTCATTTTCGTTCTCCTGCGCTGGAGAAGAAGGAGGAGGGGGTTTTTTGGCTGGTGTGCGCGGAGCTCCTGGGCTTTTCTCAGACTTCGGGCTCTTTTTCGAGGGCTTTTCCGGCTGGACTGGCGGCTCGTCCTCAGGTGGAAGTTCCCCCCCGGATTCCTCACTGGAGGACGGGTCCAGCATGGTCGACACCGGTCTGTGAGAAGTCCTTCAACTTACACAGTAGGCGAGGGAGAGTAGATGTGAAGGTGTTTCGGCACTCTCTCCCTCCTCTTCTTCAGATGCGGAGCGAGTTTTCCCTGTGACCGTGTCGGTGTCAGCACTGGGGCGGAGTTAGGCTGCCACACACTCAGCGCTGCTCGGGTTTCCGCTCCTTCTGTTTTCTTTTTTTGCCGCCGCCGCGAGGCTGAGCGCGAGCTGACTGGCGCTATGCGGAGCTGCCAGAGACAGGTACACAACCTGTAGCACCGAGCAACACGTGGGAGGAGGAGGGGAGGCTTCTTAAAGGGCCAGCAGGGACATACTGTCTGCTCTGGGTAACCTGAGCCTTTGATGACCCTTAACAGATTTAAAATACAATCGAAAGCCATTTGTATCAACTCATACGGTTTACGCATATAAAATAAGGGGTTTGTCTCAGCTTTTGACCGTACAAGCCATAAACTCAGTACTTGTGAGTTTATGGCTTGGTGGCCTGCTGCCACCCTCCCTCCAAAGCATAGCTCCTTGGTCTTACTGACATGAAGATCAAGGAAGCTACCATCAAACCAAGTGGCTAGGTTTAGTTAGATTAGCTAGATTAGTAGGAGGGGCTCGTAACATCTTGCAAGTAGGCAACAGGGGCCATATCATCAGCATACTTTACAAGAGAGATGTCTTCACTGTTATATTTAATCTCATTTGTGTACATCGAAAATTAAATGCATGATAAAACACACCCCTGTGGAATACCACTGTTCAAGACAAGGCAGTTGGAAAAAGTGTTAATACAGAAGCAATGGGGCCTCTCTCTCAGAAACTCCCTGATCCACAAGACAAGGCTACTACTGACATTCAGGTCATGCAAACGGCACAGAAGGAAAGTGTTAAAAGCAGAGGAAAAATCCATAAAAAGTTGTTAGCCTTGTCCAAGTGACCAAATACCTTATCCAGAAGAATCAGTGTGGCATCTTCCACTCCTCGACCAGCTCGACAGAGAAACTGAAACATTTAGTAAAGTTTTGGTATTGTAATGATCGTTTTGATAGTGAATGGAGGGATCAATCATTTATTTCAATAGGTAAACATGATTAAGTTACAAGCTTATTCAAAGCAAAATGATTTTACTCTAAAGTCCAGGTAGTTAAAAGTCTGAAATGTGTTTTCAAGTCTCACTTTGAACAAATTTGGTAGAATGATCTATACACAGCAGCTCAATACAGATTACAAGCATAATGTAGCTCATATGCAAATTAAATTAATATAAAAATGCATTTTAGTGCATATGTGAATGTCCTTTTCTTCACCATGTTGGTCAGTCAACTGTAAATTCATCCACTTTGTATCTCTGTGCCAGAATTTTTTAATGCAGTACTCACCAAAAGCCTCACTAAGGTACAAAGATGCATAGGATGGATGTCCTCAGGTCTAGCCTATCCATGTAGTTACACACAGTTCTATACGTGAGACCTGATCCACAATTGGCTAATATTTCCCACCCTGTGAGACTGTGGTTAGATCCAGAGACCCAGGAACCAGAGGGTGGACAAAGGTCATGGGTATGCCAATAAGAGAATATAGTTTTAAAAGTTAGTTTCAAAGCTGGTCTAAGGAAAGTCCACTTCTAAATGACATGGACAGAACACACCACACGGGTGGTGAAGAAGGCCCAACAACGCCTCTACTTCCTCAGGCGGCTGAGGAGGTTTGGTCTGAACCCCAGCATCCTCAGGACTTTCTACACCTGCACTGTGGAAAGTATCCTGACTGGCAGCATCACCACCTGGTACGGGAGCTGTACCGCCCTCGAGAGGAAATCCCTGCAGAGGGTAGTACGCACAGCACAACACATCACCGGAGTTCAGCTCCCAAACCTTCTGGATTTATACACCAGCCGCTGCCTGAGGAAATCCAGAAGGATTATGAAGGACCCCTACCACCCAAGTCACTGCCTGTTTTCACAACTGCCGAGTGGAAGGAGGCTTAGAAGCTTGAAGACCAGAACCAACCGGTTCCGAGACAGCTTCTTCCCCCAGGCGACCAGACTGTGGAACAGACAGTAGAACAGTGTTCTGCCCTACCCACCCCATTGCCACCCCATACGAACTCAATGCACTCTGCACTTTATCCTGCACTCCATTACTTTACTTTACTTTACACTGCACATTCGGACTCATTCTCTACCATGCACTTTACTCTAAGCTACTCTAAGTCACCTACTGGACTATCTCCGTACTTACACACATACATAGATTATTGCACATGTACACAGCAGTGCAGTATCCTTATTTTATGACTTTTTACCTCACATTCAGTGCAATAAGATTATGCATATAATTATGTACATAATGTCTATGTATATTGTTCAAGTTGGTTTACTGTATATTTCTATATTTATATATATACATATATATATATATATATATATATATATATATATATATATATATATATATATATATAAATTTTATTTATTTTTATTTTTTTTGTTGTTTGTTGTACTCCATGTTGTATTTACTGTCGCTGCACCCAAGTTTTTCACTCACCTGTACTCCTGTACTCTCATGATGTGACAATAAATCTGATTTGATTTGATTTGATTTGATTTGAATTGAGCCACTGTCTGGTCATTGTGCTCGCATTTAAGCATACATGGGACCGTACACATTCTAGAAATATTCTCAATTTTTAATAATTAGGTGATTAAATGTCAGGCCTATACCTTGACAAGTCAAGTGTGTAGATGTGTTGTGGTACTTCAGTGTTACTATTTATTACATATTATATTCACAAAAAAGATAAAACAATGGACAGTAGCTTCAGTAGTTACGTGTGTAAAATAGTGGTGAATTATTCTCTTTATAGCCCACAATAGCTCAAGCTCTTCACAGCACAGATGCATTTAGATGTAATAATACTCTGATTCAAAATATTATTCATTTTAAGTATTGGGTTTCTTAAAACAGACTTTATCATCAACACTTAGCTGCTGATGTGTGGAGATTGCTTCCATCTTTAGTTCAGACCCTAATCAAGTCATTCAAATAGGCATTAGTTTTCACTTAAGCTTTCAGTCTCTGAAAGAGTAGAACCCATTATGTGCATATTCAAGCAAAGCAATTTGTCCGCGAAGCCCTATGTGAAGACATTCAGTTTAAAGGAATGAAATTGTGCTTCATAAAAAGTCTCACATCTAAAATGTTCTGAATCTTTTTTTGTTGTTGTTCAACATTGCGCTCTGCTGCAATTTAGCAATTTTCTATTCACAGGCCATCAGGCTGGTGAACACCTCACTAACCTCTTCCCCCCTCCCAATCTGAACTGATTTAACCTTGCTTTCAACAACTGCACCTTACCTACACTGTACTGCTGCTGTTAGAACATTACTGTTTACATCTATCACTTAGTAATATTGTTTACTGTTTACATGTTTTCATCTGTCACTTGATGCACTAAATGAACAGCTGCTCTACTTATTTGTACATATGCATGTGTAACTTTAACTTTATTTCAACTTTGCATACTGTACACTTTTTTGCTTTTACCTTTTACTACCGTTTTTTATAGTTATTCTTATATTTTCTTTTTTTATTCTCTTAAGAGTATATATGGTGAATGGAGGATCAGCAAAGTAAGAACTTCATTGTACAGTGCAACTGCCTGAGCTGCTGTACACATGACAATAAAACTCTTGAATCTTGAAAGCACAGCACATATCCTCAAATGTAATGAAACTGTACTGTACTAGGAGTCCAGGCCTGACTGGACCAATTTCCAGTATGCCATTGTGAAACGTCAATCAGCTGAATAATTTCCTTAATAAAAAACTCTGTAAATGCTTACAAAAACACTGCATCTTTTTTTTCTTCTAAATTGAACTACTGCAGAAATATAGACAGTATATAGTGCAGTGAAAAAGTGTTTGGCCTCTTCTCAATTTGTTTTATATTTGTCACACTTGAATGTTTCAGATTATTTCAATATTAGACAAGGATAACCCAAGTAGACACAAAATTGGGATTCCTGCAAAGACCATTACAGTGAGGGCTATTATCAACAAATGGAGAAAACTTGGAACAGTGATGAACCTTCCCAGGAGTGGTTGCCCGACCTAAATTTCACCAAGAATGCACTGGCGATTCATCCAGACCCAGACAAACTAGAACCTAGATGAATAGCTAAAAAACTGCAGGCCTCACTTGCCTTAGTTAAGGTAAATGTATGTGATTCTGCATTAAGAAAGACACTGGGCAAAAATGGCATCCATGAGAGAACCGCAAAAAACAAAAACCACTGCTGACCAAAAAGATCACAAAGGCTTTTGCCATTTTTTTGCTATTTTTTTTGCATTTGCCAAAAAATATCTAGATGACCCCCAAGACTTTTGGGATGATATTCTGTGGACTGATGAGTCAAAGGTGGAACCTTTCAGAAGACATGGGTCCCTTTACATCTGGTGTAAAGCTAATGCAGAATTCCACTATAAGAGCATCATACCAACAGTCAAACATGGTGCTGGTAGTGTGAAAGTCTGGGGCTGCTTTTCTGCTGCACGACCTTGATGACTTGTCATAATTGATGGAACCATGAATTCCGCTCTCTATCAGACAGTTCTGAAATAGAATGTCTGCCTGTCAGTTTGTGACCTAAAGCTCAAATGCAGTTGGGTTATTGCAGAATTGTTTTTCAATGTAGTCAAAGGAAAGCAATTCTGCAAAGAAGAGTGGTGGTCTTTCAGAGCACATACAATTATGAGTGTATATAAAATGTCCATCTTTAAACAATAAACTACTGCTACTCCTTAAAATAAAGGTATCGTTATGCAATTAAAACACATAAAAAATAAACAAAACACAAGTCACAGTCAAATTATTCAAAGTCTGCATCTTAAAACAAAAACTGATGCCTAGCATGTTTAAGCAAGTTCCCAGGGGTACCATGTGGCTACAACAAAACCAACATTTCAAACAAGAAGCTGATAGCTCCTTCAGTAGGTTCTTGGTATAATGAGGGGTATTTATTATTAAACAACAAACAAAAGCACCAAAAAAAAAACTGTTCTTGCATCTTAAATTTTTTATGTAAATCAGATCCATCATACAAAAAATATGTCTTTTCAGAGACAATCTCCCAATGCTACATGCTTCTTGTTAATATCAAGGAGATCCCCTTTATCTTTTATTGCATGTATCCTGCTTTGGTTCGGCTCAAGTAAACACTGGTTAAAAACTTTGCAAAGCTTAACGAACTTTTGCAAGATGCTAATTGAAATTAACCAAGGTCATGGAACATTTCAGGATTAGCTGCTGCCAACTCAGCTATTGGGCCTGGATTGTGCTTCTGTCCACATGTGTCCTGCAGTACGCCTCTGACTTGGTCAAACCTTTATTCACCAGCGGCAAAACTTTGTGATACCTTGTGATCGAATCTTCAGGTGTTCTCACTGAAATATACTAAACATATTGGCCATGTTAGCATACCACAGCTGAGATAATCAGCCCTTGATTTCTTTGATTTCTTTTGTTTAGCTTCTTCTTTTTGAGTGATGCCTCTGTATCCTCTTAATTAGAAGACTCTGATGAGTCTGTAGAGGTTGGAGTACACTGAGGTGCTTCAGACATCTGAAGGGTTGATGGCTGAGGTGCTGCAGATGACTGGAGTTGATGCAAATCGTCTAGCTTCAGTTTAAGAGCTACGACAGAAAGCAATGAAACAACACTGGGATTTTGTCAAATCAACCATCTACACTGGAGATCCCTGATCTATGCTTAGGCGCTTCATTCCTTTGTTTACATATACCTTATACAAACTCAGAAAATACAAGCTCAGAAATACAATCTTAGAAATCTGCAATGGAATAATAATTTGAATTCTCAGTTCAAACATATTATTACAGGGGCTGTACACTTGGTAACAGTAAAGATACTCCCCTCTGCATTGTTTTTTTTTTAATTATAATATAAAAATCATTTTCTTTCTGCAATAACATGTTGTAATGTTTTCTTTTTGCTCATCCTCTGATTGGTTTACATCCATTTTGAGCAGTTTTGAAGATGTGCATTCTGACTCATTTTGACATTCAAGTATCTTATCAGGCTCCTCCATTTCTTCTGAGCTGAAGCACTGGAATGCACTGACTTTCAACTTGTGAATACACCTGAACACAGTATTAGTCCAGCAGTAACTTCCAACTTAAACAAAGACAATAAATTGCTTGAATATTCTCTTAAACCAAACATTCATACCATCTTGAAAGTCAAATCAGAAAAAGTAACTTTTGCTTACATAAGGCCATAAGGAAAATATTTAGGATGAATTTCAAGTACATTTAATAAATTAGGCCCACCTGGGATCTGCTATTTGTTATTTCCAGCACAATTAAACATACAAAACAAGCACATAGAGTAATTCCTACTCAAAGCTATTGGCTTCCTTGCAAATCAAAAGGCTGATTAAGTTCTCTGAACACAAATACCACTTTCTCCTATTCTGTTTCATGTCACTGTCTTACGGATGGTCACCTGAGAATAGTTACCCAGCAATTTGAACTTTCTTCAGCTGTTCTGCAGGTTGAGTGGTTAAGGAATGATGCTCCTTAAATAGTACAAGACATATACAGAAAACATTCAAACAATAATATTTTGCATGCTTTATAATTATACTAGTAAGATTTCCAGAATTCATCTAGCATATAGTTCCATAGTTCAGCAAAGAATCGTTTCCTTTTTATATGTACATTTGTGCATCTTCAACTTCTACTTCTTCTTTCGGCTGCTCCCTTTAGGGGTCGCCACAGCAGATCATCTGCCTCCATCTTGCCCTATCCATTGCCTCCTCTACTTTCACACCAACCATCTCCATGTCCACCTTCACTACATCCATAAACCTTCTCTGAGGTCTACCTCTTCTCCTTCTACCCAGCAGCTCCATCTCCAACATTCTTTGCCCAATATATCCACTATTCCTCCTCAACACATGTCCAAACCATCTCAACCTGGCCTCTCTGGCTTTATCTCCAAACTGTTCCACCTTCACTGTCCCTCTGATCTGCTCATTTCTAACCTTGTCCATCCTTGTCACTCCCAACGAAAATCTCAGCATCTTCATTTCGCCACCTCCAGCTCAGCCTCCTGTCAGACAGAGCCACAGTCTCCAAACCATACATCATAGCAGGACGCACTACTGTCTTGTAAACCTTCCCTTTCACTCTTGCTGCTATCCTTCTGTCACACATCAGCCCTGACATCCGTCTCCACCCACTCCATCCTGCCTGCACCCTCTTCCTCACCTCTTTTTTGCACTGTCCATTGCTCTGGATGGTTGACCCAAGATATTTGAAGTCATCCACCTTTACAACCTCTACTCCTTGCATCTTCACCTTTCCACCTGCCTCCCTCTCATTCACACACATGTATTCCATCTTGTCTCTACTGACCTTCATTCCTCTACTCTCCAGTGCAAACCTCCACCTCTCCAGATTCTCTTCCACCTGCTCTCTACTCTCACCACAGATTACAATGTCATCTGCAAACATCATGGTCCATGAAGCCTCCTGCCTGACCTCATCTGGCAACCTGTCCATCACCATTGCAAACAAGAAGGGGCTCAAAGCTGATCCCTGATGTAACCCTACCTTCACCTTGAAACCATTTGTCACTCCAACTGCACACCTCACCACTGTCTCACTATCCTCATACATGTCCTGCACCACCCTAACATACTTTTCAGCTACACCTGACTTCCTCATACAGTACCACAGTTCCTCTCTTGGCACCCTATCATATGCCTTCTCTAGATCCACAAAGACACAATGTAGCTCCTTCTGACCTTCTCTGTACTTCTCTACCAACACTCTAAATGCAAAAATTGCATCTGTGGTACTCTTTCTGGGCATGAAACCAAACTGCTGCTCACTGATCTGATCTGAACCTCTCGCCTTAGCCTTGCTTCAACAACTCTTTCCCATACCTTAAAAATGGGGACCAGTACACTGCTTCTCCACTCATCAGGCATCCTCTCACTCTCCAGGATTTTGTTAAACAACCTGGTTAAAAAGTCCACTGCCTTCTCTCCTAAACATCTCCATACCTCCACAGGTATTTCATCTGGACCAACTGCCTTTCCATTCTTCATCCTTTTTAAATTTGCCCTCACTTCCACCTTACTAATTCTCTGCACTTCCTGATCCACTATCTCTCCCCCCGTTTTCCTCCTCTCTCTCTCATTTTCCTCATTCATTAGTTCTTCAAAGTACTCTTTCCATCTACTCAACACTCTCTGTTCACTCACTAGTACATTTCCCTCTCTATCCTTTATCAGCCTAACCTGCTGTACATCCTTTCCAGCTCTATCTCTCTGTTTAGCCAAACGATACAAGTCCTTTACTCCTTCTTTACTGTCCAGCCTTTCATACAGCTCATCATAGGCCTGAGCCTTTGCCTTTGCCACCATTCTTTTTGCTATGTGACTAGCCTCACAGTACTCCTGCCTACTTCCTTCATCTCTCTGGTTATCCCACTTTTTCTTAGCTGCCTTCTTGTTCTGAATACTCTCCTGGACTTCCTCATTCCACCACCAACTTTCCTTGTTTTATTTGTGCATCTTCAACAAGTGAGTGAATTATAATGTTTCCACCCAATAAGTTATTATTTGATGGAGCACCATATATGGACAATGGCAACGTATATATATTTTTTTTGCTTAGAAGAAATGCTTGAATGAGTGATATGCAGCTCAGGTCAGAGGAAGGGGGTATACACACACACACACACGCACACACACACACACACACACACATATATATATATATATATATATATATATACAAAAGTATTCACTCACCCATCCAAATCATTGAATTTTAGGTTTATTTAGGTGTTCTAATCACTTCCATGGCCACAGGTGTATAAAACCAAGTGCAGACTGCTTCTACAGACATTTGTGAAAGAATGGGTCGCTCTCAGGAGCTCTGAGGAGTTCCAGCGTGGTACTGTGATAGGATGCCACCTGTGTCCACCCAAGTCCAGTTGTGAAATTTCCTCGCTACTAAATATTCCACAGTCAACTGTCAGTGGTATTATAACAAAGTAGTAGCAATGGGGAACGACAGCAACTCAGCCATGAAGTGGTAGGCTATGTAAAATGACAGCGCGGGGTCAGTGGATGCTGAGGCACGTAGTGCGCAGAGGTCACCAACTTTCTGCGGAGTCAATCAGTACAGACCTCCAAACTTCATGTGACCTTCAGATTAGCTCAAGAACAGTGTAGAGAGCTTCATGGAATAAATACGCTTCTCTCATAAATACAGGAACTGCTAGCACCTTTATTAACATTTGTAGTATGTTTTGCCACTTGCTTCATAGCTTTCTGCCCTGAGTCGGTGGACAGACCTGAAACAATTCAAAATAAACAAAATTAAGCAACCCTGAGTTTGAAAAAATGTTATAAATATAACGTATTGTTATTATTATTATTATTAGTAGTAGTAGTAGTAGTAGTAATAGTAGTAGTATGTAACACTATGAATGATGCATTTAGGTCATTCAATACTAAGTTAATTATTTGAATGAATATGTCGGGTGAACTGTAAAAGATGATTATGTTATCGTTTTGCAGTTTATAGTGACTGAGGCCTGATTCACACATTCTTCCTCTGGGTAGTCATTAGTGACATGGGATGGCTTAATTTTCATTTCAGCACTCATTTTAACATGTCAGCACTTTTACACAGGCTGCGTGAATGAAATGGCAGAGCGTACCAGATGCTACATTGAAGTTGAGTGATATTTTGAGAATTACTAAGAATTCATTTTACACTGAAATAAGCAATGAAAATCACAGATAACTAAACAGAAAACCAAATAAAAAGTTTTCACAAGTTCTTAAATTAGTGATATGTTATTTAACAAAAGGCTTGTTGTACTGCACATATATTTCCCAGTTGGTCTATCAGTCTATCAGGGTGTAAAATGATTTGTAAAACAGTGACGGGCTGTCTCTCAAATTCAATGTGAAGCTCAGGTGGGTTTGAATGTCGTTGCTGTGATCCCAGTTTGTAAAAACGTCTAAAGTAGGCGCAATTCCACAAATTAGTTATTTTCTTAATGTATTTATGACATGTGCACTCCCCTCCATGATGTCGGTGGCACGCACACTTCTTTCCAATTTCTTAGTATCCATTTTTTTTGGTCGGGTTAGCTCTCTTTAGCATTACAGAGACTTAATCAGAGAATTATTACACCTTCTAATTCATCAAATGGCTTCTAAATAGAAAGCTGCTAGCAAAGACACCAGGATGCAGTCAAGACATGAAGATTCATGCACATACCAGCACAACACACACTAGCACACCACCACCATGCCAGTGTCAGTCACTGCAGTGCTGAGAATGATCCACTGCAGAAATAGTACCTGCTCTAGATCGTGCCTGTTGATGATTACCATCATAACAGTCCCCAGTGATGGTATGCAAAATGTGCATCTTGGAGATGTGACAGCAGTACCAATCAGCAACTCACTCCATCACTACTTCTGTGTTCCAGATGTGTCATTAGTAAGCTGTGTAACAACAATATAGTTACCATTTTTCTTCATTCAAATTTTGTTCAAGATATTGTGAGAATGTGGACCCAGTATTCTGGGTCAAATTTTAAAGATCAGCCTTAACAAAAACCCTGACCGGTGTGTCTAACTTGTCTAACCGCCTAACTTTTAAGATTGCCCACAGACTTTGTTCCATAAAGTACAAGCAACCAAAAATGAGTTGACACAAGAACTTGCTGTGACCTAAGTTTAACAGGCCTGTATTATTTTAATCCAATAAAAAAATCCTATTCCAACAGTGTGGTCGAGGGAGAGTTGGCCCCACTAGGAGGAGAAAAAAGTGGGTATTTGGTGTACTTGGTGTAAAAAAGGAACAACAGCATCCAGTCCTGCACCTTGTGAAGAGATCACGACATCATCTTGTACCTATAGTTGTTAAACATGTGCGTCCAGGTACTACACTAATCAGTAATGAATGCAGAGCTTACAGAGGCGCTTTGACAGGAATGGCCTACACACATTTTAGCAATCACTCCCAGTGGTTTCTAGATCCTTACACTGGAGGCATGGTTGACCTATAAAAAAAGAATCTGGAGGCTACGAGGCAACAGAACAGATCAAATGCTAAAACAGCACTTTTCATTCATTGAGTGGATGTACTGGCTGGGTGATAAACATAGACATGGCACCAGCTTAAAGATATTAGGCATCAGATGCAGGCCTTTATGAAATTGTGATTTTCTGTGTTTGTTTATTTGTTTTTTTATATATGCAAATAATTCAATTTAATACACCTAAGAACTTAATAAAGAATTTTATTTTGCTTTTTAAACACACATTTTTTGTGTTTTAATTGCATAAAGATACCTTTATTTTAAGGATTAGCAGTACTTTCTTGTTTGAAAATGGACATTTTATATACATTCATAATTGTATGTGTTCTGAAACACCAATAAAAAAATCAAGTAAAAAAAAGTTACATTGTCTCACAGTTTGTTTTTACCTCATGTTTTGTGACCTAAGAAACATATTTAGAAATTATGTTTAAGCAAATGCTCTATGTTGATAAACACATTCAAACAATGTTAACAATTATTTGTGCACATTGTAAATGAATGATATATCTATACATTAAGAGATATATTATATATCATGTATTATGTCATGACTTTACTTGGTGGGGCACATTATCTTTTGTAAATACATTAACTAATGACCTGTAGATGTAAATAATGACTTAGAAATGTGTAATTACATTTTGAATTTTGGCATCATCACTGAGTTGTTGATTAAGTATTTTTAATGAACATGGTCATCGGTAAAGTCAAGAAGAAGTAGGAAAAAGACTTGAAACTGAACTCTTGCCACTGTCATGTCAGATGATTTGGGTGATGGACAGTTCTCATGATGACATGTTTAAAACATCTGGACCATGGACTGAAAACGCTAACTAAAAATATCCAGCAAGCAGTATTCCTGTAATTAGAAACTGACCATTGATGAAGGGTCAAGAATGACCTCTTGAAATAAGAGTTCCAAAACTCTTAATCATAATAACCTTAATCACCACTGATGACCCCAGCCTATAATTTTGTAACTCACATAGTATCCAAATAGATCCTGCTTTGACTAACAGAAAAACTCATTTTGTTAATTAAGTGCTAATTAATAGAATGAGTTAACAAGATATTGATACTTAATGTTTACCTTTGTTAATGGCTTTTTATGTATGACTTGGTGATTAATGTATATTACTTTAATATATGTATATATTTATATGTACATTAATTCAGCATGATGAACTCATTAGTTATGTATTAATATATGCTATATATATATATATATATATATATATATATATATATATATATATATATATATATATATATATATATATATATAATATATATGTTTATTTGTGCACTAGTATTGTACTACTGTGTTACCCAAAATTGCATGATACTTTCACCATATAAAGCCAGTCTATAAAGCTGAGCTGTGTGTGTGTGTTTGTCTAAACCCGGGCTGTATAGAATGAATCTAGAATCTTAAATGTCTTTTAAAAGTTTATTTTCAAATATATTATTACATTTTCACATCATTTCCAAATCTATACTTTAATGACATCCCATTCTAAATCCATAGCCATACACACACACACACACACACACACAAAGCTAGCAAAGAACACTGCTATTAATTGAGCTGTACTATTACAAACTTTTCTTCCTTTTTTGCTCTCTGATTTGTATCACTATGATTTTTTGTTTCCCTTCCCCCACTTATGACTGTACCTACATAGGTATTTAATATTTTAGAATATTACTAAATAAATAACAATGTCCTAATAGACCTCCGAAGAGGGTTGGTGGTTGGCGGGAGCAAAAAAAAAAAAAAAACCTAAATCCATAGGCAATTAATATGCAGTTGGTCTGTTATATGCCATGAAGATGAAGAAAAAATAAGTAAGCATTCCTGCTGTGTTTTATTAAACAATTCAAAAAATCCCTTTTTAGTAAAACACCTGCTTATGCAGTCTTACACAAATTGAGTGACACCATATACTGTATGATAACTGACTACTTTTCACTTGTCTAAACCACTGCAACACACTATCACACACTTTGTATGACTCCAGCTCTTTTACAAACCTTCTTTTTTTAGTACATTTGATCAACTTCTCAATGGATTTTCATGATTTCTCATCATTGTCGTATCTCACAGATGTTTTGCCCCATGTTGCTTACCGAACTATATGTATAAAAAGGTGCTCATATAAATAAAGTTATTATTCTACTAGAAGTTATAAAAAAGTATCTCCTGTGCAAAATAGTTCTAAACACAGAACAGCACACATTTACCCCTTTTTCAGCTCATTTACACAAACCATTGTGGGTTCAGACTACACATTAAACACAAACAGAATATAAACACTTTCATTGCACTATTAAACATAACAGGAGTGCCTCACAGTCCACAGAAGGGGTAGAAAGAAAAGATGCCAGCCGATATAAAAATTATAAAAAATATACCTTTTGTATCCTTATCTGAGACATTCCCAGTCCCAGCTTCCCATTCATAATATATAGTGGCTGATTTTCTCATTATTATCCAGGTATTCTTGGTCCTCATCCATTATACAGTACAGTATACTTTAATAGTTCAGATCCCTGTTGTATTTGTTAGACCATGGCTGGAGGCCCAGTCTGGGTAGGTGTTCAGATTAAAGATTGGCATTCCCCATGTGCTGACAGCTAACAGGACTGTAAGAACACCTATGACATTCAAGCCCAGTCCTGCTTTGACCTGGAAAAGATAAAGCAACCATATGTCCTTCCATTACTATTGACCTTACACAGCTAATACCATATTGATAAAAGCATTGTCAGGATTAAGCGATTAACCATATAAATCATATAAAATGTCCCTATAATGAAAGGGCAATGATTATTTGGCAATTTTCATGAAAATAATGCATAATTCAAATTCTCCCAGTAGTCTCTAAGACACTAAGACACAGCCTGATTGGCACCCATTTACATGCATTTTTTTGCCACATAGTGTTTATCCTTTTCCAATAAAGCATTCTGGAATTGTTAAAAGGCTGTGTATGGGTTTTTATTGTTTAGTTAAGTCAATTTTTATTATTAGGCCCTTTTTAGTTTTAACCAGTTTTTAAGCTAAACACTTAACTTATTTTGATAAAATCTTACCATATCCATGATTGAAAGATGCCCATAGGCGAAGACAATGGCATTTGGAGGGTTGGAGATGGGAAGTAAGAAGGAGAAAGACACACTAAGAGTTGTAGGTATTAGCATGTAGAGAGGGTTGACCTTCATAGCCTCAGCCTGGCAATGACACACACACACACAATGTACAACATTAACAATGAATATGCAATAACTTACCAACCACACGTATGACCTTTATATTTTATCTAAAGCCAACATACCAAAGGAGAAAGAATAGGTAGGAAAATAGTGATGGTGGCTGGGTTGCTCGCCACTTCAGTGATAGAGGTGACAATTATACAGGCAATGGTGATAATGCCCAGTACAGGTAGATTTCCCAATGGACTCATCAATTCTGCGACCCAGGAGGATAAACCAGATACCTGAGGGGTACATGAGAGAATAGATAAAAGAAGTGCATGTGTGCTACAGACACAGTCAAACACTAACATTTTACCCCAGTTTGCATATGTTGAAGTACTGCAAAGAAAGCCATTATTCGTGTGTCTTGTAAGTTGTTCTGGACCAAAATTCATATGCAGCAAGTCCAGCACAGCTGCCAAATTTCTTCCTTTGAGGTTGCTAAAGGCTGGACTTGACATGGCATTTGGAAAGCTGGATCAAAAGAGTGCAGGAACCTCAATGCTTCCCCACCCACCTCCCCCTTCCCTCAGACCCCTGTTCCTCTATGCAGGAGGAATATTAAGAGGCAATGGTGTTCATTATCCATCACTCTTACTGACAGAAGAAGATGTATGCATCACGGCCATGTCATGCTAATGATACATGCTTAAATCACGAAAACAGATATATGGAAAGCAGGTGTAAGTATGAACATTCATTGTCCATTTTATCAGCTCCACTAACCATACAGGTGCACCTTGTGCTTCTACAATTACAGACTGTAGTATATCTGTTTCTCTGCACACTTTGTTAGAGCCCTTTAATCCTATTTATCAATGGTCAGGACCCCCACAGAGTAAGTATTATTTGGGTGGTTTGTTAGTGTGTGTTGTGCTGGTATGAGCGGATCATGGAGTTTTTAAACAGCTCAGTGTCACTGCTGGACTTAAAATACCACCAATCAAACTAAATCCAGCCAACAGTGTCCTGTAGGTTGCATCCTGTGTCCACTGATAAACCACTAGAAAATAACTGCGCATCAACAGATGAGCTATTATCTCAGACTTTACATCTACAAAATGCACCAACAACGTAGGTGTGTCTAATAGAGTGTCTAATAGAGTGGACAGTAAGAGGACACAGTGGTAAAAGCTCCAGCAGCACTGCTGCGTCTGAGATACTCATACCACTGCAACAGACACTAACACACCACCACCACCAGGCCTCTTCCAGTTATTATGCATCCAAACTGTGGAATTCAATTCCACCTTTTATTAGACAGTCAAGTTCAGTGCTCACTTTTAAGATGCACCTAAAAATGTATCTCTTTAAACTAGAATTTAACTGAAACTAAATGTTTTGTTGTGTTAATTTTTTTATATATACAATTTTCTATATACAACTTTATATTATAATTTATTTCATTATAATTTATTTACTTCATTTTCTTCTGATTCTAATTAAATACCAATGATTTCTTCTATAACTATGTTTTACCACCTGTCTGTAAAGCATTTTGAGCTGCCACCAGCATGGCAGAATTATTATTATTATTATTATTATTATTATTATTAAAGAGTGTAAACACAAGAAGGTGGACTTAAGAGTCCAGTCTATAGAGCACACCTGCAAGAAATATCAATGCTATATTATGAGTAAAACCACCTTTAGAGTAATTAAAAATTAAAGTCAGTGGTTGAGTTATATATTGAGTTATATCTGAAATTGTTACAAATGTATACTTGTTTTTGTAATGAAACTCATATATAACTGAAATGCTCTCTCTCTCTCTCTCTCTCTCTCTATCTCTCCATATATATATATATATATATATATATATATATATACAGTGAGTGAGGAAAATAAGAAATAAGTATTTGAACACCCTGCGACTTTGCAAGTTCTCCCACTTAGAAATCATGGAGGGGTCTGAAATTTTCATCTTAGGTGCATGTCCACTGTGAGAGACATAATCTAAAAAAAAACCCTGGAAATCACAGTGTATGATTTTTTAATAATTTATTTGTGTGTTACTGCTGCAAATAACTATTTGAACACCTGTCAATCAGCAAAAATTCTGGCCCTCAAAGACCTGTTAGTCCGCTTATAGAAAGTCCACCTCCACTCCACTTATTATTCTAAATTAGAAGCACCTGTTTGAGGTCGTTAGCTGCATAAAGACACCTGTCCACCTCACACAATCAGTAAGACTCCAACTACTAACATGGCTAAGACCAAAGAGCTGTCCAAAGACACCAGAGACAAAATTGTAGACCTCCACAAGGCTGGAAAGGGCTACGGGGCAATTGCCAAGCAGCTTGGTGAAAAAAGATCAACTATTGGAGCAATTATTAGAAAATGGAAGAAGCTAAACATGATGTCAATCTCCCTCAGACTGGGGCTCCATGCAAGATCTCACCTCGTGGCCTATCAATGATCAGGAATCAGCCCAGAACTACACGGGAGGAGCTGGTCAATGACCTGAAGAGAGCTGGCACCACTGTTTCCAAGGTTACTGTGGGTAATACACTAAGACGTCATAGTTTTAAGTCATGAATGGCATGGAAGGTTCCCCTGCTTAAATCAGCACACATTCAGGCCTGTCTTAAGTTTGCCCATGACCATTTGGATGATCCAGAGGAGTCATGGGAGAAAGCTCTGTGGTCAGATGAGACCAAAATAGAACTTTTTGTTAGATGTTAGAGCATTGAAGATGGGTCACGCCTGGGTCTTCCAACATGACAATGACCCAAAGCACACAGCCAAGATAATCAAGGAGTGGCTCCATAAGAAGCATATCAAGGTTCTGGAGTGGCCTAGCCAGTCTTCAGACCTAAACCCTATAGAAAATCTTTGGAGGGAGCTCAAACTCTGTGTTTCTCAGCGACAGCCCAGAAACCTTGCTGATCTGGAGAAGATCTGTGTGGAGGAATGGGCCAAAATGCTGCAGTCTGTGCAAACCTGGTGAAAAACTACAGGAAACGTTTGACCTCTGTAATTGCAAACAAAGGCTACTGTACCAAATATTAACATAGATTTTCACAGGTGTTCAAATATTTATTTGCAGCAGTAACACACAAATAAATTATTAAAAAATCATACATTGTGATTTCCAGATTTTTTTTTAGATTATGTCTCTCACAGTGGACATGCACCTAAGATGAAAATTTCAGACTCCTCCATGATTGGTGTTCAACTTATTTTCCTCACTGTATATATATATAAATATATATGTATACACATGTGCGTGTGAGTGTGCGCATGTGTGTGTGTGTCTCCACTGGACAAACTGGACAATTATAGGCAATATCTATAGGCCTACTGATCACTGGACAACTCATTCAACATTCATCAATCAGTGTTAAAAATAAGAGTTTTGGAAATTTTGATATGACAGCAATATTATAGATAATTGAGGAAATGTTCTACAGGTGAAGTAATATTACCTTGGTTCCTTCTGCTAAAGCAAAACCTCCTCCCACAAGCAGACAGATCTCCCAAGGCATACAAGCTTGGAACTCCTTCCATGTTATCAGAGCCTCTGTTAGAACAGGGAGAAGTAATGTTACCAAGCACTTTTGACAAGAGTAGTGCTAAAGGGTGGGCACTGTATATAAATAGCCCTTGACGCATAAAATGGATAGCATATAACAAATATCTCATACATGTCCACAGGCCAATGTCAAATTCTCATGTGTATTTCCTTGTGCAGATGATTAATGACATACCATAGTGATCTGCAGTGGGTCTTCTTGCAGGGATGATGAAGAACAGAATGCCCAGCATTAGAGCCACGGTGGCATCAGTTGCATAGCTTGGATAGCTGCAGAGAGAGAGGAGGCTTCAATAATGAGAATTAAATGGAGTTAATGAGAACCATTTTAGAGCAATTACAATGGAGTGTGTTTAGATAAACTATCAAAGAGATAATGGTAATTGTTTTTGGAAAAGACTAACCTCACAGAAAGATACAGTTTTTATTTCATTTGCAGATCATCATTATCATAATATACCCTATATTTCCAAAAGTATTTGCTCATCCGCCTTCACACGCATATGAAATTGAGTGAGATCCCATTCTTAATCCATAGGATTTAATATAATGTATTAAATTGCCCACCCTTTGCAGCTATAACAGCTTCAACTCTTCTGGGAAGGCTTTCCACAAAGGTTAGGAGTGTGTTTATGGGAATTTTTTGGCCATTCTTCCAGAAGCGCATTTGTGAAGTCAGACACTGGCGTTGGATGAGAAGGCCTGCCTCGCAGTCTCAGCTATAATTCATCCCAAAGGTGTTCTATCGGGTTGAGGTCAGGACTCTGTACAGACCAGTCAAGTTCGTCCACACCAGAAACTTGGCGACCTCTGTGCACTATGCGTTTAGGATCCGCTGACCCTGCTCTGTCATTTTACATGGCCTACCACTTTGTGGCTGAGTTGCTGTCATTCCCAATCACTTTGACTTTGTTATAATAACACTGACAGTTGACTGTGGAATATTTAGTAGTGAGGAAATTTCATGACTGGACTTGCACAGGTGGCATCCTATCACGGTACCATGCTGGAATTCACTGAGCTCCTGAGAGTGACCCATTCTTTTATAAATGTCTGTGGAAGCAGTCTGCAGGCCTAGGTGCTTGGTTTTATACACCTGTGGGCTTGGATGTGATTGGAACACCTAAATTCAATTATTTGGATGGGTGAGTGAATACCTTTGGAAATATAGTGTATACTATATGCAGATCATACTAAATGCATGTATGTTTTACTAATGTGTCATTGTTAAGGTTAACAACCAAAGTTCAATGAGTTTACAACGTGCCCACAGCACACTTACTCAGGGAATAGAGAAGCCCAGCCTGGCATGAAGCCAGGATCTCTGACGAACCACAGCACTGCCATCAGCAAGAAAATAGCCAGGGTGATCATCTCCTGCTGACTAATGGGCACAGAGAAATGAAAGGAGAGAACATGTCAGTAATCTATATATCCTTACATTCTCTTCTGTTTAGTTTCAAATAAATATACAAAACGCAGCCTATTTATGGATTCATTCAGGGCAACCAATCTGAACAGAAGTAATTTACATGCATCAAAAGCATCATATGTCAAAAGTGGACCTCAGTAGGGGGAAAACAAAATAAAGGAAAATGCAGGATATGGACCCTTCAACACATATCAACAATAAAGTGTTTATTTGCTATATCTGACCTCATAGGCCCCAGTGCTTCATACTGATCCTTGATGACCTTGGCAGCAGCTTTCTCCCTCTCAGACCTGTGTCCTCTGGAGCACAGTGATGACCGGAAACTGGAGGGAAGGCAGGAAATTCACTTCATAAAATGTATGAGTGAAAACACTGATGTCCTATATTAGCTATATACTATAGATAGCTATTCAATTACTGAGAAATACATGTACTCTCCATCCCACCAAACCACAATTTGCCAACCAGTCACATGCAGCATGTGAAGTTTGAAGAGCAAGAGGTGAAAAAAAAAACAGAAGGTTTCAGTGGAACCTTGATAAAAGACTTGATTGATAAAATGTGAGAGATGAGAAAAGGATACATGAGGACAATGTCAAAGAAGAAGACTGAGGACAGGCTGTGAAGATGAAGTAGGTATACTTGGAAGAGAGAGAGAATGAGAGTCTGTTCCCATCAAGGCCTGTTTCATCATATTTCTAGTTCAGAGTGCTGAACTAGGATCTCTTTACTGCATTGTATTATATTCATATAGTACTGAGTGACAAGAAATAGCCTTAGACTAGATTTCTTACTCTGAGGCATTTGATAAGTGTGAACCTTCCTTAAGGAAGAAAAGACAAGGCAGAAAGAGAATGACGAGGACATGAGAGAGACAGTGAACACTCACTCTGAACCTAGAAACAGCCAATGTAGCCATATCCAAGCTGACAGTAGGACAATGATGCAGATAGGCAAAGAGAAAACAAACCAATTTCCAAAGTTGATGGACTTGCACTCTGGGTAAAACCTGTAAAGTTAAATGTAAATGTTCATACATAGATTCCTTTGCCATAAAAACACAGCACATACAATCCTAATAGCAGATCCCCCTGATGGGAAATATAACAGCAAAAAGGATCAACAAACAATGACCTACTGATGGATATATTCAGCGAAGATGAGATTTGAAGATGTTCCTGGCAGAGTAGTCAGTCCACCAATAGATGCTGAGTATGCAATGCACAGTGATAAGCTTTTACACATCATGTGATCTCGGTGGGTCCTGTATTTTGAGTTTAATGGTGAACTTGGCAGAGCCTGATGGACAGAAAGTAAAAAGAGCTTGCTTAAATTCAGCACTGAAGTTAAAGTGAAATTACAGCAGGACTGGAGAAGAAATCATTAAAAAACTAAAGAACATTAGCTATTATACTCATGAATGGAAGAGCATAACTCAAAGTGTAGAGAGTTTTTGGTTTCAAAGTGAGCATGTGCTTACCTCAGTGGCATGATCCTCCTCAGGGACAGTGAGAACCACCTGATTAATTACTGGCTCTGAGCTGCATGAACATAATTCACAATCAATAGCAAAAAAAAGTCAAAAGGAGTTGCACTTTATTCAATGACACATTAATTGCATAGTCCATTGTAGGTGTTTTGTAGATACTGTGCTGTGTCTTCTATTTTTGTATATTTGTCATACTTAAATGTTTTGGATCATTAAAATACTTTTACTATTAGACAACAATAACACAAGAAAACACAAAATGCCGTTTTTTAAATGGTTATTTGATTTAATGAAGGAAAAATGCTGTTCAGCCCTACTTGACCATTTGTGAAAAAGGTAATTGCTCCTTCCCCTACTAAATTAACCAGATAACCAAATTTAATTGACTATTGGGTTCAATTTCACTAGCAACACCCATGCATGATTACTGCCAGACCTGTTGATTCTAAACATGACTTAAATAGAACCTGTCTGGCAATGTAAAGCGGGCTAGAAGGTCTCAAAAACAACATATGGTACCATGTTCTATCCATTTTCTAAGCCGCTTCTCCATCATGGTCGCGGGGGGGTGCTGGAGCCTATCCCAGCAGTCATTGGGCGGAAGGCAGGATATACCCTGGACAGGTCGCCAGTCCATCGCAGGGCAGATAGACCGACACAGACAGTCACTCACACACTCACACCCAGGGGCAATTTAGCATATCCAATTGGCCTGACTGAATGTCTTTGCAGTATTGAAAGGATTACAAAGCCATTGCTAAGGCTCTGGGACTACAGCGAACCACAGTGAGAGCCATTTTCCACAAAAGGGAGAAAACTTGGAACAGTGGTGAACTTTTCTAGGAGTGGCCCATCTACCACGTTTCACCAAGAATGCATTGACAACACATCCCGGAGGTCACAAAAGAACCCAAATGAGAGAGCTGCAAGGCACAAACCTCTGCTGACCAAAAAGAACACAAAGGCTCATCTCACATGCTGAAAATATCTAGATGTTTTACATTTACATTTATGGCATTTGGCTGACACTCTTATCCAGAGTGACTTACAGTTTGATCATTTTTTACACAGGTAGGCGATGGTGGTGTTAGGAGTTTTGCCCAAGGACTCTTATTGGTATAGTGTAGGGCGTTTACCCAGGTGGGGATTGAACCCCAGTCTACAGCGTAGAAGGCAGAGATAATATGAAATAATATTCTGTGGACCAGCAAGCCAAAGGAAGAATAACATATGGTGTGAAGCTAACACAGCATTCCACCATAAGACCATACCAACAGTCAAACATGGTGGTGTTAGTGTGATGGTCTGGGGCAGCCTTGCTTCTGCAGGACTTGGATGACTTGTCATAACTGATGAAACCATTCATGAAACCATTCATGAAACCATGAATTCTGCTCTCAGAAAATTCTGAAGGAGAATGTCCACCTGTCAAGCTCAAGTGCAGTCAGGTTTTGCAGCAGGACAATGATCCAAAGCACACAAGCAAGTTCACCACTGAATGGCTCAAAAGAAACAAAATTAAGGTGTTGGAGTGGCCGAGTCAAAGTCCTGACTTGAAACCTACTAAGATGCTGTGGCAGGACCTTAAACAGGCAGTTCATGCTCAAAAACCCTCCAATGTAGCCAAATTAAAGCACTGAAAGGTGGACCAAATTACCTCCAAAATGATGTGACAGACTCATCGCAAGTTACTGCAAACGTTTTATTGCAGTTGTTACTGCTAAGGGTGGCACAGCCAGGTATTAGATTTAGGAGACAATTACATTTTCACATGGGTGATATAGGTTTTGAACAAATCTTGATCTTTAATAAATGCAATGATCATTTAAAAGCTTCATTTTGTGTATACTTCTGTTGTCTTTATCTTATAATAATTGTTTCAGATTTGACAAATTTGACAAATTAGTGAAAAATATAAGAAATCAGTGAGGGGCAAATACTTTTTTACAGCACTTTATTTACCTTGCATTTAACTTACATTTAAATTTGCCTTTATTTTCCCTGACTCTAATCCTACCATACAGCAATACTAAACTGCCACTTAGGTAGTGCCTTTATTTAGAGAACTTATTCTGTTGAGTTTTTTCTTTTCTTTTCAGACATTTTATTTTATTATTCTGTTTGTGTGAGTGTGTGAATGAATGTGTCTGTCTGTCTTTCTGCTCTGCGATGGACTGGCGACCTGTCCAGGGTGTATCCTGCCTTCTGCCCAGTGGCTGCTGGGATAGGCTCCAGCACCCCCGCAACCCTGAGGGAGAAGCGGCTTGGAAAATGTGTGCGTGTGTGTGTGTGAGTGTGTGTGTGTGTGTGTGTGTGTGTGTGTGTATTCTGTTTGTCTGTAGGGTGCTGTCCAGATAAAATGAAACCCTTTATTCTGATCCTGCTCACCTTTTCATGTCTTTGGCTTTTTCATACTGTTTCTCAGTATCTATGAAAACAAACAATAGGTTAAATGTTAAAAATTATGTAAAATAGTTTAATGAATGCTAGAGTGTGTCTACTAAGTAACTCACCATCTTCCAACTGGAGTGCAGGATTGCAGATGCCAGACGATGCTTTCTCCTGCTGGCTGCTGACCTGACCTTCTGCACTCATCACCTGCTGCATCAGTGCCTCTACTATTGGCATAACCATGGCCGCTGTGGATGTGTTGCTCAGCCACATGGAGAGGAAGGCACAGCCTGTCATTAAACCCAGCATCAACCTGGAATATCAGGTGATACATCAGCTTAAGTTAAGAACAGTTCAGAAATTCACTGTGAATTCTTCAGAAGTAGAACAATAACAACTCAGACCAATAAGTCTTCCAATGAATACTAAAAAGCTCCTGTCTTTATAATTTCCTTGCCATTTTTTTCATGAAATTACTGAACATCAAAGGAATGTACAGGTGTTAAGTTCTTCATTAAAAAAAGTTTTTTAAAAAATGTTCTTAATATCTAATTTATTCCAGTCGCCCTGAAAGAGAAAGGAGCTGTGAAAAGAAAACGAGAAAGATTAAGAGGACCTACATGCCAGGGTTCACTCCAACCAGGATGACCAGCTTGAGGGCAATTCTGCGGTGGAGACCCCACTTCTCAATGGAGGTGGCAAGACAAATGACTCCAAGCAGTAGCAAGTGGAAGTCTTTGAAATACAATGTTGCAACCTGTATACAAAGAGGAGGAGGGTAATAAGGTGGTCTTAGTAGTGTTGAAATACATCCAATAGTTCATAAGGAAGTTCCAATTTTTTGTGTGTGAAAATAACATGTAATATAAACGTGTCTATGGAAAAACTGTATTTACTCTGGATGTTGCTTGTACTGTATTTCCACAGAAATATTATTTTAAGTTCAACAGTTAAGTGAAGGTTACCACTGAGGACTTCATGATTCCAAAGAGAGGAAACACCAATGCTGGGATGAGGGCAGTAATAGACAGAGGCAATGCTTCCATCATCCAGAACACTGCCATTAGTACCAGAGTAAAGGCACATTGCGCCACCTATAGGACGTGAACATTTACAGACTGAATGTGTGAAAACATGCAGCTGGACTATAAGAATTGAAATTCATTTTCAGGTCAGTTCAGTCTGTGTACAACACGCTTGGACAGACCGGGGTGTTTTTAGCATTGGAGACAAAAAGGGTGTAATCAACGCTTCAAGATGGTCTCAGTAAAGAATGTAAGCATGAAGTACTGAGTTGGCCTTAGTCTGAGAACCAGTTAATTGTTTTTTTTTAGCAAGACACTTCCAGATAAAGTTTATACACACCACAATAGAGGCTGTAAATCAATTTACCACAATGCCACAAGTCAGTTTTCCATGTAATAAAATTTAATACACGTCAAAGATTAATGACTGGAATCATTACTGCAATATTACTTTATTATCACCTTTTATGAAAACAGGTGATAGGCTAGGTCTAACATAACATGCATTACATTTTTTGTACAGTGGGACTGAGTTTTGAGCAACATATTAGCTACAGTTTGTGCAATTAGCGAATTTAACTAAAAAGTGAACTCAATATGCAAGAAAGTTCAACCATAATGGTTTTAGTTAACAGTAATTCATTAAGATGCTGATTGGTTTAGAAGTTGATAAAGATAATTAGATTCAAAGCTACTGTTTTTTTTACCCATTTTTAATTTATAAATCATTTTTAATAAACTACCATGTATATTTCTACAGTATTATCAGCATAAAGGTATTAGACTGTATGAAGGTCTGGTTGGTTACATGTAATTGCACTCTAACCTGTGTCTGGATGATCAGAGGCAGCGGCAGCATTAACAGTGGTGTGAGAATGATGATGAGTAGATTCCGATAGCTCCATAGTCCTGCAGCGAAGGCCCTCATGGTGTGCTTGGACAGTGTGAAGTCAAGAATCCTGCCTCCTGGAGGAGCTTATATAGGCAACCAGTGATTAATCTTTGCCCTGAAGGTACCCTTAACCTATATTCCCACTGTTACTGGACCATCTCAAGCCAGTCATAAAGCAATGACTCAGAAGATTAAGCTTTAACATTCGCAGAATCATACAGCTTTGAGATGGTATGACCCTATTGACACTCAAATTCGAACAATACCTTAAAAATCTGAGTGCAATGAATGTTATAGAGGAATAAAAACATTACAAAATCCCAGCAGGTTCTTATCACACTTTGAACCTTTTCAACAGGTTGATAACACAAAAAATACTAATTTGTGTACCAAAAGTGCAAAATTCTAATTCAATATTACATAGGATTTTATGTTTTTTAATTTTTGGATGTTGAATTTTTCAGCTGAACTACTGCCCAAGAATAATGATGAATTGGAAAAAAGAAATATATTTAGGATGGATATAAAGTAACAGACTGGTTCTTGTTAACATGACGAAGCACTAACATGCTGAGAAAGCTGATTCCCACACTCAATTCTGAGAAGCAGCTGTATTCCTAGATCACTTGTTACAGAACCAAACTTGGTATTCACATTCTTTTCCCCCCAAAGCAAAGATCACTGTGCTCCTTGGGTGCTGTTAAAGAATAACACTGTTGCCTAAAAAGCACAACCCCATAAATAATGAATGATAGTACATAACACAGTCAGTAGTAGCTCTTGGAGGGACTGGGGGCATTATTTACCCTGTCATGCATGGGCAGTATTAATCTGTTATCTGTGTTCAAGCAGTCAACAGATTGTTTATCTTAAACCTTAACCCCTGACTTTCTTGAAATATGATAAATCAGTTACTAATGTCATGACACTCAACATATCTGCCCAATACATTTTTTCCTCAGAACATAATTGACGTCTTATTTTATCTGTTACACTGTCAGATACATAATTAGCTGTAGTTAAAACCTATTCGTGTCCAGCGATCGCATGCATTAAATGTGATTCATTAATTATTAATTTAAAGAAGGGACAGGAAAAGATTATCAAGTAGATTACGGAGCTGTTCCATTGATTCCCAGACTAAATCATACACAGATAATGATGACTTTCCACTGAAGGTGAACTTGTTCTGTTTATGAGTAGGCTTAGGACTAAGTATTTATGTCTGCATATGTGAGAATATTACCCTGACAAATGATAACTGAATGATGAATGAGTCTCTACAAGAATGTCCTTATATTACTGTTCAACTGATTTACAGTTTTTCTTCACATTGTCTTTGAAGGGGAAGATAAGAAAATTGCACTAAATCTCCTACGTCCAAAGTCTAGAGAGTACAATGCTAATCAGCACTACCAGCCATACTTCCAGCACCGCTCAAGGTGGCTGCCTATTCCAGTAGCACTGTGTCTGGTTTCTATTTTTGTGTCTTTTTTACCCACTTTCTTGTTACACAACGTTTTAAAACTTTTATTGACTTTTCAATGGATCTGTAAACACAACCAATATGTCTCATATGCCATGTAAATATGTAAATAGATATACTTTTACTTTTATTTCATTTCTCTTGTACTTTAACTTATGTCTAGATTTATTTGTATTTTTCTGAATAGTATATGTAAGTGTATGTGCAATTATATGTCTTGCTACTGAAACACTGCAATTTCCCTCTGGGATCAATATAGTTCTTTCTTTTTTTCTGTCTGTCTATCTTTTTATCTATCTATTTATCTTTAATAGGATTTTTTTCTTCAGTTCATTAATACTATTTTCACAAACTAAACTGTAAGGAACAAAGGAGTAAACTGCTTCTGTGAAGTAAAATGGTCTCAAACTACTCATTAATCTCTTCATAGAACTGGCAGCTGGAATTAAGGCTTTTCAGTGTTATGTTCCTTGATGTTCCTAACCTTAGTGTTCCTTAGTCTTTCACTATGTTATGATAGAAAAGATAAAAGACGTAGCATTTTGATGGACCTGTTTGTAAAGTATTCCACTGACTTTCCATACTGAAACATTTTTTTTTGGTGTTTATGGGTTTTTGGCACAGAAAATATGGACCCTCTTCAAAGTCATAGTATTGTGGGCAATAAATGAGAACCCATTGACTTCCATTGAAATTCAAATCTCAGTAAAGATCCATTTAAGCACTTTTGAGGAAATTATCTTTTCACACAACTACTTCTGCTAAAGGCATAGTACAGGACTCATATCCCACAATACATGTTCAAAGCTTTTCCCTAAGTTTACAAAAATAAACTGAACTAAAAACAGCTTTGATTTCAGCAACATTCAGCTGCTCATAAACTGCCAGTCTATTTACGTGTCAAACACAGGTCAATAGTTTTGTTGCCATCTATCTGATAACTGATGAGATTGAATGAGAGTTACGCGTATGCAGCTGATTTATCTAAAACCACAAACAGGGTCCTGACATAATGTCTTCAAACACTGTCTAGTTCTACCAAACTATTCAATCAATATCAATTTCATGGCAGTATTAGTATTGAACTGCAAGTGTTTGTCTTTGCAGGGAATTCTTTACTGGAGTCAGAACATTTTAAGAAACAGATTCACATTGTACTTTGATATGAGAATATTAGGTCATAGTTATCTTGATCAGAATGTGGCACTCACTAAACACTACAGAACAATGCAGTAAATTCTAAATGGTTTGGGTGAGCATAAAGTTAACCATGTAATTTTGCAAGTGCTCAATATGACCTCCTCCAGCTGTACAGATAACATCAATGGCATAGTCAAATTCATCCCATACTCGATCGAGCATGTCAGTTGTCACTGTACTGCTGGACAAGGGGTATACAATTAATGAAAGAACTTTTATGGACCTTGCTTTGTGCACTTGTGCGGTTATGTTGGAACAGGGAGGGGCCGTCCCCAAACTGTTCCTACAAAGTTTGGAACATGAAATTGATTGAAATCTCTTGGTCTGCTGAAGCATTAAGAGTTCCTTTCACTGGAACTAAGGGGCTGAGCCCAACTCCTGAAAAACAACCCTACACCATAATCCCCCCTCCACCAAACTTTACACTTGGCACAATGCAGTCATGCCTCCTGCAGACATATTACACAACTGGTTATTACAGGGTACTCCCTCCGGTCACGAGTGAAGAGTGACTCATGAAAGTGTAAAAAGGAAATACGGGGTGATTAAAAAAGATCATCTGATTTCAAAATGGTTTACTTCACTTGAAAATCATTACAGAACAATGCAGTAAATTGTAAATGGTTTCGGTGAGCATAAAGTTTATCATGAAATTTTGTAAGTGCTCAATATGACCCCCTCCAGCTGTACAGATAACATCAACGGCATAGTCAAATTCATCCCATACTCGATCAAGTATGTCGGTTGTCACTGTACTCTTTCACTGCAATTTTGGAGATCATCCAGCGTTGTCGGGAGTGATAGCACATGAGCAGAATCCTTAATGTACAACCACCAAGTCACAAGGCATAAAATCTGGTGATGCTGATGACCTTTTTCTTGGAACTCTTGGTACCAAAGACAAATGCTCTGAGCTGTTGGAGGTTTCCTGCCATACTGACAGTCAGAAACCCTATGATCTTCCTCTTTGAGTTGGTATGTGATTGGTTCCTAGGCGCCTCACAGTTGTAAAAATATGGCGCTCTGAAATCAGATTATTCTTTTTCAGTTCTCAGTCCATTACAGAGAGGAAACTGAACATTTTGCTCTAAGTCTACTTCAGACATTATGCTATCTGAAGTCAAGAGACTTGTTCATGAGCAGTAAATGAGAAGCAAAAGCAGATTCTTGACTTTTTCCCCTAATTGTACATTTCAGATCACTCATCTTCCAATTATATCTATGGCTGTATTTCATTCCTTGAGGTGTAATTAGTACCTCTTGAACTGGTGCATTTTAGGCAACAGCAAATTAGTTTTCAAGAGCTCAACGTGGATCTTGTGTTTAGTGACAGAGCTGTTTATGCACTGCTATAGACTCTGTACACATGGCAATCACTATCGTCCTTGTGTGAAAAATACTACGATATGTTCTTATTCTCTATTTGCTTTGATTGTAATGCACCATGCATAAGCCGTCTATCTTGACAAGAAAATACAGCGCAATGGAGCAAATAAAACGTGTTTTATGGTGGACAACTAGGCTGTGAGTGAAAAATGGATCTCAATAGCTTTATTTCATGCTGGATGTACTTTAGAAATCCATTAGAGAGCAAGGCAAGACACTCAAAGACCTTCTTGCACGAAACCAGACACAACACAGACGTCAAAAGATCATTAAAGCAAAAGGTATGATCTAAAGCATCTCTGCATCATGTGTCATTTTGATCAGAAAGTGGCACTGACTGTACATGCTCATTTTGTCCATAACTTACATTGAAGTATGTATTAAGACTACATGAATACCCTAAACTTGACACTCACAACAAAACTCCAAATAAAAACCTGGTTCTATTCCAAAATCTAACCATACTGCTCTCAGCGTTCACCAGATCTGGTGATGGGTTGAGTTTCACCAAACAGTTTGTTAATGATTTGCAAATGAATCTACTATATAAATATGTGACTCAAATTCCTTATACTCATCACTGATTTGCTGGAATTTTCCACACTACAAAGATGTCACGTTTTCTTTTCATGTGACAAATTTTATTTTTCATGCCTGAATGGCTGCATCCACAATCCTAACACGTTATGTAACAGGCATATTCAAAACCCGTTTATAAGTGTTATTGTTAATACAATTTTATAGTTAACTTTAACCCTCTGGGGTCTGAGGCCATTTTCTTGATTTTTGAATATTTTCCTAAATTCACATTTAAAGGCTTTTGCATATAACATGATATCTATATGTTTCATATCAAAATGCTCTGTTGTGCATTATTTTTATTGCTACTTTCCAAAACCACTGAATATTTATTGGTTCTTTGTTATTCTTAGATACAAACTATTCTTTCCAAACAGAAAGCAAACAGAAAAAGAAAAAACAGTTTTCAACTGTTCATGTTCACAATTGAAATAAATCTGATAAATAAACAAGAATATTCAGGGTGAAAGATTCAGGTTAATAACAGCACATGAAGAAGGATCTCAGTTCTCAGTCTATTACAGAGAGGAAACTGAACATTTTGCTCTAAGTCTAATTCAGACACTATGCTATCTGAAGTCAAGAGACTTGTTCATGAGCAGTAAATGAGAAGCAAAAGCAGGTTCTTGAATGTTTTTACCCTAATTGCATATTTTAGATCACTCATCTTCCAATTATATCTATGGCTGTATTTCATTCCTTGAGGTGTAATTAGTACCCCTTGAACTGGTGCATTTTTGGCAACAGCAAATTAGTTTTCAAGAGCTCAACATGGATCTTGTGTTTAGAGACAGAGCTGTTCATGCACTGCTAGAGACTCTGTACACATGGCAATTTCAGCAGGATATCACTATCGTCCTTGTGTGAAAAATACTACGATATGTTCTTATTCTCTATTTGCTTTGTTTGTAATGCACCATGCATAAGCCGTCTATCTTGACAAGAAAATATCGAAGAATAGAAATCCATTAGAGAGCAAGGCAAGACACTCAAAGACTCTCTTGCATGAAACCAGACACAACACAGACGTCAACAGAGCAAAAGTTATGATCTAAAGCATCTCTGCATCACGTGTACTGCTTGTTTATTATGTTCAAAGAGAGTTCTAGATACAGAAAGACAAGTAACATAAATGCAGTTTATTGTTGCAGATAGTGCTGAGGACTTTGTGGGCTTGTGGGTGGTGCCTTACTGATGTTACTTGGTTTCCATGGTAATGGGTTTTGTGACCAGTAGGTCACTGTGGGCAGCAGGCTTTGAGTCCACATCATGAAGGTGCTCAGCCATCATAGGAATCTGAGAGAAGTACTTCCGGGCCAGAGTGTGTTTGTGCTTGATGTTACGGATAAACGGCACGCTGTACGCCTACAAAACAGTGAAGCAATACTATCTGAGAACAAGATTATAGCCAGAGTTCATTCTGTTTGTAATAACCAAAAGCATCTGCCTTGCACGCTAGCTCTGCTGCTCAACAGATACAACAACAGTGGCAATACATTCCATGCGCGACATGCTTATCTTCAAAGGTAGAATCCCTGACACTGAAATAAAAATAGGCTGTAAAATTACTTTATTTCACATTTGTGGATTTAACTGATAAAGACTTTTATAGTACAGCAAATCATTAACAGAGACATGATGCCTTCTCTCTTTGACTGTATGGAGTGTGTCCAAACAAAACCGCTCCAACTACAATCGGTGAAATTGTCCTGGGGGCTGATGACATGATGTTTGCATCACAACAGCTTTTCTCTGACTTTTGATTGGCTCTGAGCTTTAGAGTTCTAAAGGGATCTGCACTGGCTTTACAACAAGAAATAAAAAAGTGACTTCACCAATGCTGCCATCTGCTGGCCTCCAGTAAGAAATGTACATTAATCAAGTGCAGGATGTTTTGTCAAACTATTTATGTACTAATTACATGTTTAAATACATAGACATTTATGCAAAGAATGATGTATACATCTGCTTTACATTCTGTGTTCTGTGATACATGAGATTTACACACAATGTAAAGAACTACAGTTATTTTCAAATTATGTCATAAACTGAAAAATGACAAAAATGGAGATACAAGGTTTTCTTCCAATGGTAAATTAAGCAAATAAACTGTAAGTATGCTTAAAGCATGCATAAGTGTGTTCCCTTGTGGATGTGTGAACTTATTTACATTTAAAAAATCAACAAAATGTTATGTTACCAGGACCGACGAAACTCCTGACTATACGTCTTTATTTGCGTTTTCTCAGCATACAACTGTACGTACACGGTGACATTTGAGGTTGGCTGTAGACACTGTAGACTGGGGTTCAATCCCCACCTGGGCAAACACCCTACACTATACCAATAAGAGTCCTTGGGCAAGACTCCTAACACCGCCTTGGCCTGCCTGTGTAAAATGATCAAATTGTAAGACGCTCTGGATAAGAGCGGCAGCCAAATGCCATAAATGTAAATGTAAATGTAAATAGAAAATCTGTTTAATGTTATCCAGGAAGATAACACTTTTAAAAGCTTCTGGAGTGTGTGCATGAGTGCCTGCTTAATGAGTGAGCCAATCAGCTGACCTTAACTAATTCAAATAAAGTAAGAACTGATCTCTATGGGTTTAGGAGTTAAAATGTGTTTATTTGTATACCTTCTCTACGTTCTCAACTTTGTGGTGTGGAGCTGCTTCATCCTTGGTGAGCAGGATGCAGTTCCAAGGACTCCACTCCCACTGCCTGTCCCAGCGCACCAGCACTAGATCATGCAGGTCATTCCAGGCACTAAGAGCAGACTGCGCACCCCACACCACATCCACCAGATACCGCAGATCCTGCTCCTAGTGGAGACATTTAGGCAAGCACAGGCATGAACAAAGTCACAAAGATGCCCATATGCTCTATACCAATTGTGAACAATTTCCTTCATTTCGACAAATAGTTATTTACTGGAAATGGTACACAGAAGTTAAAGTAAAGTTGCCCATATAATGGAAAAATAAATATTTTCTCACTTGTTTTGGATGAAAGAAAAAAGTTTCAAAATATTGTTCACTCCCCAGTCCATACAGTCCACACATTGAAACTAAGCTGTTAAAATATCTAATTGTTTTTGTAATCTCATAAAGGCCAACACATTTCCATAAACCTGTCTATTCAGAACACAACAGTTTAGCCATTCACTTTGAAGATGTGGGTTTTTAGCTTTTTAGCCCGACCCAGCACTCACTGGGTGGAAGGCAGGAAAGAACCTGGACAGGTGGCCAGTCCATCACAGGGCAGACACACAGATACATACATTCACACATTCACACCTTGGGGCAATTTAGCCCCATTTTTTTCAATTTTGCCAGGATGCTCTGCTACAAAACTACTTGTGTAAAGAACCCCCATTTATGATCTGTGCATGGAAGGTCTCCTTGCTACCTGTAGCAGGTATGTGATCTTGGCATCTGGGCTGTACTCTGCCTCCGTTTTGCGCAGGCATTTGAGGATGGTTCTGTAATGAGAGAAATCCTCTCTGCGGCAAGCCTCATTGTCCAGCTCCGAGCAGCGACGGCAGAGCCCCACCACCTGCGTGCTCGTCGTCAGAGTGAATTCAGTAGAGGGCAGGTAGTTACTGCAGCCACGGCAGAAGTAAATGTTCTTCCTCAGCTGGGTTGGATCCTGTGGCACCTGTGAAAAGGAAGCAGGAAAATAAACCAGTGTTTTCTGTATGTGCTGGAAACAATGAAATGGTCTTTTATAAACTATGATGTCCATGATAAATGCCAGTGAAAGCTTAATTTCTGTATTTAATGTTCAATGTATTAATGAACATAATAGTCTGATGTTTGGTGGGTTATGGATTGAACTGTGTATCCATTTTCCAGGATTAATGTATCAGCTGCTCAACTTCTGCTGTTTTGTTAAGTGAGGTGTTTCTTTAACTCATGTAAACTTCACAGGATCTTTGTGTAAACCCCTCAACTCAACAGTACTGACTCTATTAAAGTTATCATATTGTGAGTGCTTAATGAGAAAGCCTTAATGAGAATGCCATAGTGAGCAGTTATCAAATAACAAATAAAAATTTCAATTTCATCAACGATAGCTACAGTGAAATGCCATTCCAGAAGCATCTGCAAAGGCTGACAACATTTTCACAGGTCTATGTGGCAGTGTATACAAATTACGCCTGATTGTGGTTGTCTCTTTTTGCTGTCAAGCTGCTCTTCAGGTAGCATGAGTTGCTGCTCTCTGATCTTTGACATTAGCTACTTGTAGAAAAACCTTTAAATGAATAGTCACAGTGGTGTAGATGTTGTCTGGATAGATGAGTATATGATGCATGCTAAGGGAACCCTATTTCTCATGCTTTCCCCACTTTTGAACTTTTTGATTACATGTTACTAACAAATAATTGCAATATATGACGAGTGAATCAAAAGTTTTGAATGGCAATATATGTGCTGTTAATGTCTATGGCTAAGTAGCCATGTATAAAATAAATACAATACATTTATTAAAATAATTAAAGGGTAGTTCTACCGATTTTTAAAGTACTTGGGCTGTCAACAAAATGATTCAGTGTTTTGATGCAAAAAGGCTCATAATAACATACATCTTTTAAGTTTTTATATGCAATGTTAATAACGGTAAAATAGTGGTAAATCTGAAATAATACATTTTCTGCGGGTAATATGCTTTATGTACTTAAATTTGATTAGTAGCCTAGCCCTAGACATCAGGCAGTGTATTCATAACCATTTCATTTACTAACATTGTGTCAGGGAGCTTTTAGAGGCATTAAAAGCTTTAGACATCTGGTTCCCATCATCACCACTATGAACAATTCTGTCTCTTTAAGTTTCTTTAGAATAAAGAAAAATAAAACCACGGATGCACATCATCATTATACTCTTTCATTCTGGACAAATTTTCTGCAAATGAACGGAGCAGTGACCAATCAGATTGTTGATACTGTATGTGGTGCCGATTTTGTCAGGCCCACGGTCATATGTGAGATTTGACACGTATCTCTAGGTGCTTCGCTAATTCTGCATAGATGAAATTACAGATTCCACTAATGATTAAATCTATGGTCAAAACACCTTAGTAAAGGTTGGGTTGGGATAGTGTAGTGGTTAACACCTCTGCCTTCTACACTGTAGACTAGGGTTCAATCCCCACCTGGGTAAACACCCTACACTATACCAATAAGAGTCCTTGGGCAAGACTCCTAACACCACCTTCGCCTACTTGTGTAAAATGATCAAATTGTAAGTCGCTCTGGATAAGAGCATCAATCAAATGCCAAAAATGTACAAGAAAAAACTCGCAACAGTAAAGAAACAGAAAACATCTGAAACGTCAGACCCTGCATGCTTAAATCTCAGAGCCAATAACGTACTTCATAAACTCAGTTAAGTGTAATCAGTCTGATACATTGTTGTGAAGTGGAAAAAAATTAAGTTATCCCAAAAACAGGCCAGACAGACAGAAAAAAACAGTGACACTAAATACATTATAGAAGTCAGTAGCACTGAGCAAATATGTTTTTTCTTGTCACTCTGGGCTGTTTGCAAGGTGGAGAAGAAATGAGGTCTATAGTACATACGTGCAACAATTTGGCCACCTGGGGGTTGAAAGTGGGGGTTTTGATGTACTGGAGAAAGAGGGTGGATATCCTCTTCCTCAGCCCCTCTAAATTACTCTCCTTCACTCCTCTCCGCAGCAGATCAGCTTCTCTGTCAATCAGCTCCACTATCTGCTGAGTCAGCTTACAGTCATGCTCCTGTTCCCACACAGGCAGCAAAATGAGTGTTGGCCAGCATTTAGAGCACATAATAACTACTCATCATTAATAATGAGAGTAGAAATAGAGCAGCACTGGGTCATGGCTATGGTCATGCTGTAGATTGCAAACCAAAGAATAAAGGCAGGAAACCTTGACAGTGTGTTTGAGGGTGAGGAGCACGTCGAGACGCTCCTCTTGGCTGAAGTACTGCAGGTTAATGCTACTGTAGAGGTCTCGTAGCTCTTTAGCCCTGATACTCTGAGGAGTGTCCATCTGGGTCATAATCCCATCAAACGCTCGCCACGTCTTAGGGGCTGCACACTGTTAGAAATAAAGAGAAATAGAGCATTTTTTTTCTGAATGTAGTTGATCAGCTGAGACATGTTAGGTGTCCAGTGTTTACTTCTTTAGTTTTGCACCAGAGCTACAAGGTGAATGTAGCCAAGAAACAACTGAAGCTTTGATTGTAATGTGCTTTGTGCAAGCTGCAAGCCTAAACCAATGAATTCTTGCTGCAAACAGGTTATTTTAGTCAAGTTAGCATTATAACAACAGGTGGAGTACATTAGCCTCAAAGCTCCAGTGTAAAACCAAAAACGCAATGTCTGGGTTTGACTACATTTTGAGGTAAAGTGAAAAATTATGTAAATTAGATTTTTTTTATCATTGCTTTAAACTTATCTGAAAAAGGTGTTTGGCTTTTCACAGTGTTACATAAAAAAGATAAAGAAAGAAATGTGGGCAATGTATGTAGTAGAAGCACATGCCATATTGTACATACAGTGGATACAGTATGTGCATCTAATAAATACAGTTCTTACATAATTTCTTGCCTGTACATCATACAAAAAACTTTTAGAGAGGTAGACCTTGTCAAGGAAGGCTTGCACTGCCTTCTCCTGATTTCTCTCTCTTGCAGCAATGCGGTGGCATCCAATAGAAGAAATAAACTGTGTCTCCTGCTCCAAGAGAACACACAGTGCTGCCTTCCTTTCCGCTTCACTCAGAGAGGCATTAATACGCGCCACCTCCTCCTGCCTCCACTCTGGCACACACAGATATAGTGACAGTGGCGAAAACAGTCATACACATAAAGAACTGCTTATACATTCCAGGGTAACTGACAAACTGAACAATCACAGTGGATTATATTTGTAATTAAATAATACATTGATTATTTTGAAGACTAACTGAGTAATCATAGTTGTTTTAAAGGTCACACAATAAAATCAGACTTAACTGAACATAAAAAATGAGAAATACTGTGGAACCTAGGAAGCATTTGAAAGGATTTCATAAAAATATAACACTGTGTGCCAAAAAGCACATATAAATGGATGTATATTATAATGATACACTGTGTTTCTTACCGTTAAAAAGACTAGTAGGAGAAATTAAAATATGCATTATCATTATGCAAATTCAGTGAAAGTCAGCTTACCCATCATTGCAGATTAATCATGACAGGTCTACTTTAGGGCTGCCCAAAGTGTAACCCCATCCCCTCATGCAATGAGAGAATAAGCATAATTTTGTACTATATATTACTTATTAAATTATTTTGTTTTTCATTTAAAATAGCATTTGTAAGTATTTAAGCAACAAAATATAGTATATTGCTTTGTCTTTTTGGCCTTTGGTCCTCCCCTAGACAAAAAAAGGTTTGGGCATCCCTGCTCTAAACTGTATGTCTCTTCTATTACAAATTAGTTCAGAAGGTAACTTGTCATTGTTACTTTTAGACTGTATAACTGTGAGACACACACTAATGCTCACTTTCTAGTGCACTGTAGAGGAGAGCAAAATCTTCCTTTTTCTCTGGGTTCATTCTCCTGTGGTACTCAGCCCTAATCTGCTCTTCCTTCTCCTCTGTCTTCCTTTTCTCCTCTCTCTCGGCCCAGGCCAGATGCAGCTCCTTATCCAGCCTCAGCTGAGCAGTCAACTGCATGGCCTGCCAGCGCCTGAAGTATGTCTGTATCGTTATTACCTTAAAACATGTACACAAACATTTATACTCAAAAACAAAATAATGAAAGGAAAAAAGAAGTGCGCACACACACACACACACACACACACACACACACACACACACACACACACACACACACACACACACACAGACACACACATACAGCCTTCAGCCTCTTGCTGTGAAACTCATCTGCAGTGACATAGGTGCCTGGTGTGATGAGTTTGTCCTTCATGTTGGACACATAGCAGCCAATCTTAGTCATCTGAGTGGAAGTGTTGACGGTGCATTGTTGAGCCTGGCTCTTTAACTCCACTGTCTACAGAAAAGAGATTGCAGGTAAATACAGCAGTCAGAAAAGGAGACAAACACAGTCTGTACACACTGTAAACATTGGCTTCATTAAGCCTGTTATATTTGCATTTTGATCACAGCCTGCTACATATCTGTTAACCGAATATGTACAGTAATGTGCAAATATTTGAGGCCTTCCTTTATTTAATTTCACAGCCATTATGTTATTCATTTTCAAAATAGTACAGTACAGCACCAAAAAGGTTTTTTGATACCACCCTTTGTGCTGTAAAGAACCATTTTCAAACAGCTTCTTTGTACAGAGTGTATATATATATATATATGTGTGTATATGTGTGTGTGTGTGTGTGTGTGTGTGTGTGTGTGTGTGTGTGTGTATATATATATATATATATATATATATATACACACCCACAATATAACAATATAAACAACAACACATTCTCCATCTAAATTCTAAATGGTTCTAAATAGAACTATTCCCTTTATTAAAGAACCATTGAGGAACCATTATTTTGTGAGTGCAGCTTTTAAAGGTGTTTTAATGAACAATAATGTTTTCTTTGTTACTGTAACATAAAAGACTTCTACACAGGCTGCACATGCAGAGTAGCTTTATTCAGGGCATTCCAACACCTGTAGTCACATCAGGCAGAGAAACAGGCTAAGGTTAAACCAGAGAAGCAGGCTAAGGTTAAACCAGAGAAACAGGCTAAGGTTAAACCAGAGAAGCACGCTAAGGTTAAACCAGAGAAACAGGTTAAGGTTAAACACAACAAAACACTCAAAGAAAACACAGTTCAGCATTTAGGTAACACAGAGGCTGTGTTCAAAACAGCATACTATGTACTGCATACTGCATCAATGTATACTGTATGCTATTCTTCTTCAGTACTATACTGTACAGTATCCAGTATACGACACAAGTCGTGTGCTGTACTGCAGGGAAGGGAAGCGACTAGCCTGCCAGCACCAGTGACTGAGCCAATCAGACCATCTCAAGAGCTGCCCATTTTTCCCTGCCCTCCAATCACTGCTTAGCAATCATTGCTAACTGCATTTGAGTTTGTATGTTTGTATTTTGGTCAAGATATGAGATGTGCCTGTGTGACTTCTAAAATACACCCCATACAATGACAAAAGGCAGGATGTTATTTTCGACTTGTCTCCAAAGCCACAAATAAACTTTAAACATGTCAGCTTTGGACTGGTCTGTGTGGTTTCCAAACACATCTGTTTTCCACTGTTTGTGAGTCATTTCATTTTCATAACACATTTTATTACATGGTTGGTAATGAGCTAATTTGACTGAATAACAAGCAGTGTGACTCCATACAGGAGCCTGAAAAAACAATGATGAGTGCATTGTTTGGTTGAGACAAACTTCAGTGAGTTACTGTTTTAACCATGTTATCTATGCAGTGAGTGCATTTTAGTAAGCAGACAAAATATCAATAAAAATATTTTTTTAAATGTTAAAAAAAAAGTAAGACAAAGCAAGAAAACCTACCAGAAGACCAGCAGAGAAAGCAGATGTGGCCTCAGCGCTGCAGAGTACAGCAGTATCAAACACATTTCTTTCATTTTGCCTTTTTGTAATGTATTGAAAGGCTGAATCCAAGGCTATTAAATTATCCAAGTGGTTACATCAGAGGTTACAACTTCATAACACAACCATGGTGCATTTTGGAATGTAGAACATCATGGAGAGCTCTGCCCGCATACTGGAATATTTGGCAAACACAGCCAGAGGCTTCTTAAACTTCTTAGATTAATTTGGAGGAAAATAAAACTTTTTTACCGAATAATAACCCATGAACAACAACTAAAAATAAGTCTAGGGTACATGGGGTTAATATATTAAAGACGAAGCAAGGTATATGTTGAGAAAAATAATATCATACATTATGTGTGGTATTGTTTCACTGTTTTCCTCAAAATAAACCAGGTTAGCTATTAATACACTAAACCTTGTGCACCCTCGGCTTATTTTAGTTATTATTTTTAAGATTTATTATGCAATAACAAAGGTTATTCACTACAAACTATGTTGTAACTACTATAAAGCTAATAAGGACCTTATTACAGCACACTGACAAAAAAAATGCTCATTTATTAAAATGTTTTACTTTGAAAAGCTAATCCCAGTGTATGTATATGCTACCTTTACCTGTGTATCTCTGCTGAACATCTCCACTCCTCTGTCAGGCCTCCTCCTGGGGATAGTCTGTACTGCAGCATGATGATACTCAGTTTTAGTGACCTTGTGGCGATATCCTCCCAGGAAAGGCTTCTTTAGCGTGGCTCTTTCTATCTCAACCACCACATCCTGAAAGGTGTTTACATCTGAGGGTGAAGAGGAGGCCAAAGAGAAACAGTGAGACTGAGAAACTGAGCGAGACGAAAAACAAATAAAGAATGTTTGCAGTGACTGTTAAAACCGGAGCCTGACCTGTCTGCACTCTCACAGTAATGACATCAGGCATGCTGCACTCTGCATGCTGTGGTTTAACTGGTTTGATGGGGTAATTCTCAGGGTCTAATGAGCTCATGTCAAACTGGACTGTGCCATGTGGCTGCACTCCCAGGCTCATCAGTGTCTGGTGGTCATCAACAGCCTGACCTGGCAACCACACAGCACAGACATATTTTTATCTTTTACACGTCTTCTGCAATGAATTCGCTCAACAAATTTCTTCACTTAGAAGTGATTATACATGCTGTAGCATGAGACTGATACACTTCAACTTTGTGGATTTCACAGTGGATGATTTTCTCTCAGGGAGAGGTGTTGAAGTAACTTACCATTCAGAGTGATCTGAATAATGTCTGACGGTACTCTCAGCTCACTGGCAAAATGAATCTTCAGGTCCTGAGTTGTGAGGCCAATAGTAAAGGCCATGGTCATCATGTGCCCCTCTGGCATAAGCAAGATCTTAACTGGAAAAATGTGATAATGTGAGAGTTGGAAGGGACACAGGCTTTCATGTCTTCCACCTCCACTGTCAGCTATGAAGAGGCAGATTGAAAACTCTGCCAGCATGTTTGTATAATTGGATCAAGTACAGACAGATAATGAGGGCCCAGTAAAACTGGCAGGTTTTTAGACATAATACACTGAGGGGAAAGCAATGAAGCACAAAAAACAGCAAAGCTGTCCAAATGCAACCAAGTAAATGTTAATATACTGTATTCAGTGTTTTTCAAAGTTAGACGCTGCTTCTTCCTCCAAGCTCTATCACTCTATCCTGTGAACACTATTTAACGAAACTAAGCTAAGCTAGCTAACTGTTAGCTAACCTACCTGTTGCTGTTGCGTTTCCAACATTAACAGAAGTCTTGATTATTTCTCTTTCATGCTGGCTGAATCCGTCTTGACTCAGGCCTGTCAGTGCTGAATCCGGCTGTGTTTCCTGACCTGCTGTACTTAAACTGCGAATCTCCACTTTCAGTTCTTGGCTATCTGTACATTCCTCCAGCTCAGCCTCTGTCTGTGTAAGGTTAGCTGTCTGTGTCGGGACATCCACCTTTAGGCTTTCCACATGTAAGCTTTCACCAGCCTCCACAACATCACCCGACTCCGAGGCGCTGTCGTGTTCACCCTCCATCTCTGACATAAGCTGAGTCTGATGTGCCTGATATATATTATATATATTAGCTATATATAGCTAACGCTAACAAACTAACTAACGCATATATGCAGCAAAGTGACGCCTAACAGTGTGTGCAGGCCGTAGTGTTTGAGCGCTGCTATGGTAACTGCGCCATCACGTGATCCAGCCTGAACTCCGCTTTAAAGATCTTTGTCTTTATTCAGCCACAGTTCAAATCATTTTTATTTAATTAATTATTCACATATCCTTTTAAGACCTGGTCATTCATGTTTGTCCTCTGTGGGGGACACGAATAAGAGATATTTCAAAAACTACATACAGCTGCAGAGCTAAGGGTACTAACGTCTAACAGCACCCTTTTTTGATGCTCTCTGTGGCTGACGATCAAACTAAATCTGTTTGTTTTATTCATCGTGTGTTTTTTTATTTATTATGATTTTTATTCAAAGTGTTTTTTTTATTACTTTGTTGCGGTTTTTTCAGCCAATAGACTCATTTCGTCTTAAAATTGATGAAATGCTCAAACTTTAATTTATCTGTGTCTCAGGAAGATATCGAGATGAATTTCATTGTGAAACATCAAAAAAGGAAAAACAAATACAAAAAAATAGCAACAACAACAAAACAAAACTCAGAAAGAATACCATTGGGAACAAAGGTTTTTGTTTTGCTAAAATTCTTGGCAACGTGCCACTGACCTTGAGGAAAAAAGAATCTCCAAGTTTGGGTTGGAGACACAAACAAATGTTTCACAGGCTTTTAATATCTGATTTTGGTGAAGTTATGTAGGAATCATACAATAACAATAAGCCAGCACTTCAATGTTAAACCTCAATTTATTGTTAAAATAAGTTATACTGACAATATGTAGTCCTTCTGGTCTCTGACGTAGAGATCGGGTGTGGTTATGTAATGTAGAGCTGCTGACTTTGAAACCGAATGTCAAATAATTTCCTTATATTGCCCTAATATAACTTTAACTGGCTGACTTCATTCAGCTGTTTGTGAAAAAGTAAAAAAGCTCTCTTCAAGGATGGCAATAATATTTGAACGCTATATATTAAATGAAAGGCTAGCAGTGATGTTAGTGGCCAAAATTCTTGTCTCAAAAAGCCATCAAACAGTCTGCGCAATGTTTATATGCACTGCCTAAATCCACCACACTTTAGTCCACATCTTTTACAGGAAATGCGTAATGTGCTAATACAAAGGCCAGGAGATGGTGAGAGACTGCTCTGAAATGATTTTACAGGGTACAGCAGTCCTTCAAGTTCTGTAAGTTTTATCTTAATATTTCCAAATGATCCTGCTGAATGTACAAGTGTCGTGCAAGTGTCAGTAAGTATTTTTAGGTCAGACTTGGCTGACCCACATTATTTGAATCGCTCACAGAGTTCAGAGTATCCTGATAATGAAGAAATGTTCCTTAACAATCTGGCCAGAGCCCAAAGTCTGTTAAAAAACAATCCTTTTTCTTAACAGATTAAAGCATTTAAAGACATTATTTAAAGTCATTGGCTTGACATGTGAACTCTGTGTTTCACAAATCTTTTTGTTTTACACAAATCACTTTTTAGAAGTGATTATTTATGAAATCCATGTTTCTTTAAAGGAAAATGCTTTTGTGTCTTTTTCATATATCTTAACAATACATGTTTGTTTGTTTACATATTTATTTAGTTGTACATTAAAGGTGCCCTGTCCAGGGGGTTTCCTGCCTTTCACCCAATGACCGCTGGGATAGGTCACACCCTGGACAGATTTGTATAATGACTGTATTCATTTACACAATGTTTGTGCAGGGATGACTGTCTTTAAGAGATAGACATGTAGTAACAGTGATATGTAAGCCTAAAAACACCCAAAAAGGAGAGCTCTCTTTAGGTTGCTTTGGACATTCTTCTTGAGGTTATCTCAGTCACTGTGTGGTGCAGACTGTTGTCCTAGTAATGTCTTTTAAACATTTGTTGATGAACTTTTGTAGATCATTACCAAAAATAAGTACACAAACACAGAGGCGTAGCACTTGAGTTCAATGTTGTGTGTGGCAGTCCCGAAAGCAGGTGACAGCCAAAAATAGATTTGTGGTGAAAGGGTGCCTGAGGAGGGGGCAGTCAGTTTAGATAGGGCAAAGCTAAACCAAGCAGTACACGACCCGTGACTTTACTGGAACTATATCTCAAAAGGTGAGATTAGTGTATGTGTTTGCGATTGAATGGACCAGCTGGTTTATTGTGACCCATGTGGGTCCTTTTATTGGAGGCACTTTTACCAATTTTATTGCTTAGAACAAAATATCAAGTGTTGAATTTACTCTTATCGAGTGTATTTGTGTCCAGCTGAAGTGATATGAACACTGCAGATGTTTGCTAAATGTGAATTGTAAACACTGGAGATTTTTCTGTGCCTCATGCTTCTTTAGAGTTATTGAAATGCTGTTATTATATAAAGTAATACTGTCTTTTCCAGTGGAAATGTCCAGTATAGTAACTGCAGTAGTCATCAAAATCGTCAGTAACCCAATGTGAGCAAAAGTTGAGCTAATTTAAACAGGATTGTACTGTTTGAAAACCCCCTTTTGCACAAGATAGCACAGCAAAATTAAGGTCAGCCAAGATATTCTCCCACAGCCTTCACTAATTACTGTTGTGCCTTTTGATTTATTTTTAAATCTGAAAGCCTTTTCAGGATATGCAAAAATTCTTAAATGTTCAAATGCATTAGTTTATGTCAGAAACACTGCAAAGAGATTAATGTTTCTGCTCTCACATGAACCAGGTCAGTATATCTTTAGAGTTATTTAGAGAAAGACATGGTCTTGCCAGCAGCATGCAGAGATTCTAGACATAGCTCATTTTAGGCAGGCTATAAATGTTGTTCTATTAACTGCCTGTATATTTAAGATGATGGCACATGACAATAGCATGCACTTCTTCAAATTGCTGTTGTCAGGACAAAGCCTTGCATCTTTTTTTTTTTTTTGGTCATTTTTTAGTTTTTGACATAATGTCTGTTACTCTTTACATTGCGTGTAGATTTCATGATGAATGGACCAAAATAAATGGCCCCAAAGACCTGGTCTGGTTCCACTGACTTACTTCAACATCTTTATCCTTTAGAATTACACAGGCTTTTTTATTACTGTGCCTTTTAAGGCTTAAGATACATGTGAATGATCTCTGCTCTGATTGGCTGGTCTGTATGGTGCCTTGTAAAAAAGCAGTCAGGGCTGAAACACTTCTTGTACACATCAACTTGAATGAGGAGGGCTAAGCTGCTGTAGACTGACTAGGCAAATATATCTTGTTGTTGTTGTATATATGACTTGTATTATTGTAACATCACAAAAACTATGAATTCAGAATACAGCTTAGTATGAACTAGGAAGTGAATGCTATGTATTGAAGCAATATTTATATACTACATCAAACTGATGTGAGGAATGTGAGGAATATTATGGTTTCTGTGATATGAGCCCTTTAAGACAAATTATTCACTAAATATGTACATGGAAAATAGTATGTAAGCTATGTAGTTGTAAGTACAGGCCCACCTACAAGCCTGTGTATATGATATTCTTATTTCTTCTTATCTCAGAATAATGGATGCAGATGATGTGGACGAGGATGAGCAGCTTCTTAACTATGCAATCCAAATGAGCCTTGAGGAGTCCTACAGCAATGCTTTCCCAGCGAGGTATGATTCAATAAACAAAATGAAAAATGATCCTTTCTAATTCTCTCTTATTGTTTATATCAGTACATGCCATTTTCACAATTTCCTTTATTTTATGCTGAAACTTTAGTGTGGAAAATCAAAAGATTTTGGATGCAATCAAAAGAGGTAAAGTTTGCCAGGAAGAGGTTGCTGTGAAGCTGCAAACATCATTCATTAATTTGTATAAACTGCATGCATGAAAAGGCTGCATAGTTGTTTTATTTGTCTGTCATAATATTCAATTCATAAGATCAACAACATGTTCAGCTGTGGCTTCAACAAGGAATATATCTAGTCTACGATCACACTTGTCTTTTTCATCCAAGGTGACCTGTTTACACTCCAGGAGATGTCTGACTACCCAGCTGCATTTACGGAAGTGGACGCTAAAGGCTGGTACCCTCTCCATAGAGCAGCAGTACAACAGTCAGTCCAAGTGCTTGAGATGGTGCTCTATGGTAAGCTATGAAGCTGTGCCAGGTACATAGGCACAATCAAAGAATGTGATTGAGGTCATCACTGGCCAGAGATTAGAGAGTTCTTCTGTAATTGTCTCACAGCTATGTGTTTGAGATCCTATTCTATTTGTAATGGGGTTATATCATGCCAATTCACCCACAATCTGACAGGTCACATTGTGGATTTCCATCAGATTCTAATTCATTGATGCAACCATGCAAAAGTTGTTCTCCAAATAGTCTTAGTTATCAACTTTGCCCCATCAGATTCTAAACCACATCATAAATATCAAATTTAACAGAGTAATGGTATCTGGTCTGTACTGGAACTTTAACTGGGTATAAATGCATGTCTAAAAATATATATTTCACTTTAAATCAACTAGTTTAATCTAAAAAATGTAAGGTGGTAAATTTATTGGAGGTGTATGTTTTTAACCCCAATTTTCTCCCAAATTAGTTTTTGTCAGTTTTGCCCACTAGCCTTGTCTCCCCCTCACACAGTGCTATCCAGTTGGCAGGGAGAAAGCATGTGCTTCCTCTGAGCTATGTCAGATGCCACCACATCTTTGTAAACAGCTGCTAACACTATGTCACTGGACAGTTTAACACATATGCAGGAGAATGCTTACCTGCTCAGTGTGCTTGGAGGAGAATGCTTACCTGCTCAGTGTGCTTGGAGGAGAATGCTTACCTGCTCATCATGCTTGGAGGAGAATGCTTACCTGCTCAATGTGCTTGGAAAAGAATGCTTAGCTGCTCAACATGATTGAAGGAGAATGCTTACCTGCACAATGTGCTTGGATGAAAATGCTTACCTGCTCAATGCACTTGGAGGAGAATGCTTACCTGCTCAATGTGCTAGGATGAGAATGCTTACCTGCTCATCATGCTTGGAGAAGAATGCTTACCTGCTCAGAGCACTTGGAGGAGAATGCTTACCTGCTCAACACGCTTGCAGGAGAATGCTTACCTGCTCAACACATTTGGAGGAAAATGTTAACTGCTCAATGTGTTTGAAGGAGAATGCATACCTGCTAAACACATGTAGAGGAGAATGCATACCTGCTCAATGATGCTAGCCTTTTTGAGAGATAATATATTTACTCATTTCTCATTGTTGGTTGATGTTATGACCAGGAACTCTTGCAGAGGCACCCAACAAGTATATTATCTTACTGGAGATCAAAATTATTTTCATACATTCCATCTTCAAGAAAGACACTGAAAATATCAGGAGACACCACTCACCATGTCTTAAAAACATCACTTACACCCACAGCAGAAAATAGGAATTCAAATGAAATCAGCTTGATTAAGTGAATTCCACTGAAGAACACTACTTGTTGATATAACAGGAAATGGTAGCTAATGTTTATTTTGAAACTACAAATGATAATGTTGGTGAAAATATTGCACGTAAAAATAAATAATAAATAAATAATTTGACAGAAATGTAGGACCTGAAAAAATGAAACTACCTAAAAATATCATGATCAAAAGTATACCTACACAATAATGAAACTGATGTAGGAAAATATTAAGGACTGCAATTTAGTCCCAGACTAGGCTTAGTCCACTAGGCCTTAGTGTTGTATTCATACCCAGTTCAAATTTAATCTTAATTTAACTATTCCGTAAGCAGATAAACTAAAAATTTGTGATTTAGAACCTGGAATTTGTAATTGTAAGTCATGGCTAAGAAACTATTTGGAACACAGATTTTTACATGATTTTGTGAATTAAATAGATACCTGATATTTTATGGCAATCCATGATGTGACCTGACAGGCCTGAAGTGAGTTAGCATGGAATGGCTTCCCAGTAATTCGTTTGCCAGCTTCTTACAGGCTGAGTCTTGATGAGGAAACAGAAGATGGGGAGACTCCTCTGACTCTGGCTATTCAAGCTGGACTGGTGGAGATTGTTCGGACTTTGCTTGCACACGGAGCTTCTCCTCACAGAACCAATCGGAAGAATGAATCTCCTCTACTGCTGGGTACCCTGTGCTTTTTAATTTGCACTTTCCAACCACATAATTATGAACATTTAAACACCAAATGACAGATAAAAGACTTCCAGAGATTTCCAAACAAGATTTCCACCCTTTTAATACTCTAAAATGTTGTCTGTGTCTTCTGTTGCAGCTGTAAGAACAGACGAGTATGATATTGTATTAGCACTTTTAACACGAGGCACACAGGTGAACCAAGTCTGCTTGAAGAAGTGGACTGCCATGCATGAGGCTGCTAAAGTGGGCAGCACTGATATCCTCAAGCTTTTACTGGAGCATGGAGGCCAAGTCTCAGAGACAGATCAGAGTGGGGTGACCCCGATGGGCATTGCTGCAGAGTATGCCCAGGCAGAAGTGCTAGATATCCTCATTCACAATGGTAATAGTAGTGAATTAAAATGATGATTCAGGCCAAATTTACACAGGTTTCCCTTTAACCCAAATTATATTCAATCAGCCATGATATATTTGATGTCTGAAGCCATCTTCTTTAGATTTGCACTGTAAAACTAGAGCTTTCAAGGCTAATGTTGCTAAAAGATAGTGGAAGCTTATATCCCACCGGTTAGCAAACTGTAAGTCTGAATCAACACATGATTCATAACACTTGCCTCAAACCACAGAGTTGTTAAATGATCTCAGGTAAACTGCTTATGTGGTTTTTGATGCTATAAGACTTTCTAGATTTAGCCACATTATTTTTTTACATTTTTATAAAAGCCCAGTACTGTGCAAAAGTCACAGACCATCCTTTATTTATTTTATTTTCAGTCACGTGACCATTAGATACAAGTTCATTTTCAGGAGCTTCTTCTGAAGAGATGTGATGTAAGATAATGTACTTGCATAAAGAAGGATAAAGAAAAGGTGAAAAACTTGAGTTACCAAAACTGCAGTTTAAATTATTATTAAAAGATTGAGATAAAATGAGCCTGAAAACAACCCTGACAAGACCTTGTAGAGCACCAACAATGAGAACTCAGAGAAACAGAACTTAAAGCTTTCATCTTGAGAGAGAGGAGAAAATCAAGCTTACTCAAGCTTACAGATCTTACTTCAGATCTGAAAAAATCCACAGGTGTTTCTGCCCATCCCTCCACTGTGAAAAGACGACTCAACACGAGTCTGAAAGGATCTCTGGTGGTCAAGAACGTGTTACTGAGATATAAATAAAAAAGAAGAAAATTTGAAGCTGCTGGTGTTCAGAACAATGGACTGACCTGTGCTTTTTAAGTTGTGCTTTCCAACCAGACAATCATGAACATTTTAACACAGAATGACAGATAAAAGACAGATGATTTCCACCCTTTTAATACTCTAAAATGTTGACTATGTCTTCTGTTGCAGCTGTGAAAACAGACAAGTATGGTATTGTGTTCGCACGTTTAACACGAGGCGCACGTGAGTTTCAGTCTGTTGTTCCAGCAGCTTCTTTGATTGATTGGCAAATTTTCTTCTTTTTTATTTATTTTTTATTTATTTTCATTTCTCAGTAACACCTTCTTGACCACCAAAGATCCGTTCGGAATGGTGTTAAGTTGTCTTCTTACAGTGGAGGGATGGACAAAAATACATGTGGATTTTTTCAGACCTGAAGAAGCTGCTGGTGTTCAGCACAATGGACTGACCTCCCCAACATTGAATGTGTTTGAGATTACTTGAATTGTGAGAAGCAGAAAATACAACCAACTTCTAGGGCTGAAGTTTGAAGATATGTAAAAATTTCCTTGGAGATTTCTGGACTGAAAGCAAGTCTCCTGAAGTGAATGGCAGCTGTAATAAAGGCAAAGAGTGAACACACTAAATACAGAAACATCTGATATTACATTTGGCTGTGGAGGATTCTGTGTAATTTTCTGTTAAATATATTTTTATCAACACTGAAAAATGAATAATGTGCACATAATGGCCATTTTGACTGGGTGTTAAATAAATGAAACAGTAGACTTTTGCACAGGACTGTATGTCAAGTAGATTACATTTGGAGTAAAAGGGAACCTGTGTAAATTAGATTTTTGTTTTATTGTTCGTTTGTTAAGAGACACGGCAATATACAACTCGGAAATAAAGCCAAAGTATTTTCCTTCCACACCAACAGGTGCTGATGTGAATGCTCAGGCACCGAACGGTGACAGTGTTCTGTATGATGCTGCTGGCTCTGGTAATCCCGACTGTGTCGACCTTCTCCTTCAAAATGGGGCCAATCCAAACATCCCTAATCTCTCCTCACAGCTTCCTATCCATCGAGCAGCTTATGAAGGGCACTTCCTGTGAGTACCTCAGAAAGAAATTTACATTAACTATCACTTTCTGAAACAATGTCTGATTCATGATTATGATTAGATGTTAGAAGAACTGTCTATTGAAAGTTTTGTCAGGGAGTAGTTCTTTTATGGCATCACTCCTCTTTATGGCAGGACCCTCTTTGGTGCCATTACTTTCAAGAATGTCCATAACCTTTTTATTATCTTTAGGGTTTTGAAAATATTGATCCCTGTTACCACAAGAAGGGCCCTCAGACTTTCTGGCCAGAGCCCAGTGCACACAGCAGCAGATGGTGGCCATGTCCAGTGCCTTGAGCTTCTCCTGGAGAAAGGCTTTGATGTCAATGCTCTTTTAGACCAGCACATATCTGAAAACTATGGGGATATGAGAAGAAGCCCCTTGTTCTTCACTGTCTCCAATGGAGACATCACCTGTGCTGAGCTGTTGCTGAATGCTGGTGCTAAACCTGATCTGGATCCCCTGAGCTGCCTCGTAGTGGCAGTGAGAGCTGGGAGGTATGAAATAGTCAAGCTGCTCTTGGCCAACCAGGCTGATGTGAACTTCTACTTCACAGCAGTCAGTGACACAGTGTTCCCCACAGCGCTACAGTACTGCCTCAGGGATGAGATGATGATGCGAATGCTGCTGAACTGCGGCTATGATGCAGGAAAATGCTTCAGCTGTTTTCATGACTCATGGGGCAACAATAGTCATCACTCAGACAATACAACTGAAAAGGTCCCTGTGAGTTTATAGTCTTATACACTACTAATAGAATCCTGTTTATATTATTAAGTTCACCCTCCATCTCCATCTCGTCTTGCATGTAGTTTTGTGACTTCATCAGTGTCTCGTGGCTGGCGCAGTGTGCAGGAAGAGCTGTGCGGGTTCTTCTGGACTATGTCTGCTATGTACCCATCTGCTCAAAGCTGAAAATGGTTCTGGAGAAGCACAAAGAATGGCCAGAAATCTGTGACATCTTAGGTGAATGATCAAAACTATGAGACAAATTTGCACTTTGTTTGGTTTGGATAAAACTTAAAGGGTTCTTATCACGGAAACCAAAATGTCTTCACAGTTCTGAAAGAAAAAAGTTTTAACGCATTAGGTAAACACTGCTACTTTCAAAATGTATTATTCACTCCTCTGTCCATACAGTTCATACATGGAAACTATGCCTGTTTTGAATTCAGTGTTTCACTTTCATACATCCACCTTTTAAACAGTTTAGCCCCACTCATTCACACTGCAATTATAAGGAGTGTTTTAGCCTGGACTGCTTTCTGAAGGCAACCAGTCAGAATGAAGCTTATTTACATATACTACTTTTCAGATGTTTGGAATCACTTTCCATTGCAACAAGTTTTTGAAATATGAAGAGTTTGGATATTAATTACATGAATTGATTGTAATAAATTAAATCACTATGCTATATAGCTTTCTCAGTCATTTTAATCAACAGCTCTGTTCATCATTCTGGGCACAACTATACTTAATTTTCATTTGCAGCTTCAACTACTAATTACCAGAAACCTGTGAAGCTGCAGAGAGCTAGCATATTAGGATCATTTTATATATTTATCAACAACTATAATTATCATATTACTTTTCATTATTGAACACATTGATTCTAAACTTGAAGACTGATTTCAAACTTTGGCGGTTTAGATAAGTCTTAAATACATTGTGACAAAACAGACTCTTAATTCTCAGGGATAAAGAGAGGTTAAAATGGTCATGTAAAAATTATACTTAATCCATGAATACAATAAAATAATAAAATACAAGAAACATGTAGGATAAGAGCCCTTACAGAAAGGCAAATTCACAATAACTGATGCTGATACTAACAATGCATGAAGTGAACAGCCACCCATTATCATTATGTAAATGCAGTCATGGAAATTGGTGGCTATTACCCTTCATTGTTAGTGTGTTTGGCTGAGCCATTCCTTTAAAGTGATGCGCTGCTTCAAACAGTTTAACATAAAGGCCCTAAGCTGCAGTTCATGTCTCTTTCCGTATGTGAACTCCAGGTAATCCTCGAACGCTGAAGCACATGTGCAGGCTGGAGATCAGGAGAAGAATGACTCCAAAGGGACTGGGTGACCCAGCCATCTTCAGCTCTGCTCCTTTCCCACCTGGACTTCAGGGCTTCCTGATGTATAAGGAGTACGACCTGTATGGCAGAGTCTAGATGACTGATCATTTTCTCTAGGAGGCTAAAGATACTAAAAGAGCAGCTGATATGTATACTGTACTGCAGATGCACTGAAACATCCTCAGCAGAGTAGATACAATACAAAACTGTATTTGTATGTGTATTATTGTCACTTTATTGGTTCAAAGAGCATAAGTAGAAATCTTATTTCACAAATTAGTCTTAAAGCTAAACATGTGTAAAGGATTATATGTTCATGGTGCTAAATCTGAAGAGTGACCAGAATGTACACTGTTTCATAGATGATTGGAAATTGTTAGACTTTTTGTTGCTTGAACTGGACTGTAAATAATCGACCAAGACTCCATGTTTTTGTCAATAAAGAGCTGTGAAGCATGTCTGTGAGCTGTGTATGTGGCAGTTTAACACTATACAGTCATACTCTTCAGTCTGCAGAGAATTATCTGGTTTTTAAAAATGGAAGCAGCAATGCCATAATTATTAATAACTCAATGACCTGTCAATATCATATAACATGCACAGTAAGCTGTCAGAAACACTGACCCAAAGTTCAGAATCTTAAGCATTCTCTCATCATGATGAGTGATGTAATGATGACAGTTTGTGTTTCTCCCATTTCCCCTCATATAACCATGATTAAGATATTAAATTATACACTATATTGCCAAACATATTTGCTCACCCGCCTTTACACACATATGAACTTGAATGACATCCTATTCTTAATCCATTGGGTTTAATATGATGTTGGCCCACCCTTTGCAGCTACAACAGCTTCAATTCCTCTGGGAAGAGCTGCAGATCATTGAGGGAAACATGAATGTGACATTCTGAAGCAGAGCATGATCCCCTCCCTTTGGAAACTGAGCCACATGGCAGTTTTCCAACAAAATAACAACCCCAAACACACCTCCAAGATGACAACTGCCTTGCTGAAGGTAAAGGTGATGGACTGGCCAAGTATGTCTTTAGACTTAAACCCAGTTGAGCGCCTGTGGGGCATCCTCAAGTAGAAGGAAGAGGAGCGCAAGGTGTCTAACATCCACCAGCTCTGTGATGTCATCACATGGAAGAGGGGAACCTGTGCAGCCCTGGTGAATTCCTAAGAGGGTTAAGGCAGTGCTAGATAATAATGGTGGTCACACAAAATATTGACACTTTGAGCCCAATTTGGACATGTTCACTGTGATATGTATTCACTTGTGTTGCCAGCTATTTAGACATTAATAGCTGCGTGTTGAGTTATTTTCAGAGGACAGTAAATCTGTACTGCTATACAATCTATACACTGACTACTGTAAGTTATATCCAAGTTTCATTTCTATAGTGTTGTCCCATGAAAAGACAATAAAATATTTGCAGAAATGTGAGGGGTGTACTCAGTTTTGTGAGATACTGTACATGCATATTCACCAAATTCACTAAATAAACAGTATTTGTATATTTTAACATACCATTTGACCAGGATGCCCACACTTTTGCATCTGTGTTTTGTCCAATTGTGCTGTTAACTGACACCAACAGCCTTCAAAGCAACACTGTGCTTAGTAACTCAAGACTCATTTTCTGCTACCTTGCAGTTCCGCCCAAAATCATTTATTCAGATATGAAGTGAACATTTGGTCAAAGACACTGCAGCGTAATGTTTCCAGAGTTAAGACCACCAAAATGACAGCAGTTCTATGTAAAGCTACATAGCATGTTCCACTCACAGTACAGTTCAGATTGTTCTTTGATGTCTCCATTAGACCTAGCTAAAATGTTTTTCTCACTTATCAGATGTTGACCACAACTAAATGGGTTCACGGTCTTTATGAAACCCTATCCTCCTCCCCATTTCATCACATGGAGATGACAATTTATTCTGCATCCCCTCCACTAATCTCCTTTAGAGGGCTCATAGATTAGATTAACAGTGGACTTTTCTGGCTCTGACACACACTTATATTCCAGTGCAGGGTGCGGTTCCCTCACACAAACTCTCAGAGCTATTACACGCATTCGCAGATGAGCAAATCAGTACTGTTTGTACTATGAGCAGTTTTGGGTACAGAAAGGAGCTTCATAAATATGAAGATGTGGATGAGGATGAACTTTTGGCCACCCTCACCAATGAAGAGCTGCAGGAACTGGAAAGAGAAATGGCTGACATCGATCCAGATGAAAACACTCCCATTGGACTGAGGCAGAGGGATCAAACAGCTAAGCAGCCGACAGGAACTTTCTGCAGGGAAGCTCTGCAGAACGACCCTCACAAACTGCTTGAGATGGAAAGGTCAGAATATGTCCATCAACAGGTGAGTGGGAGCTAAAAAGAGGCTATACTGAAATCATGCAGATATGCAAAATAATACTCAATACTCATACTGAAGGTTTTCTGAAAGATTTTTCAAAATGTCAGTATAATTAAATGGTAAAGACGTACATAAAGTCATTCTGAAGTGTTTGATGTGAAATGCAGTGTTTTAGAGAAACTGACTCAGTCAGAACGGATAGGAATTTAGCAGTGTAAGGAGTCTGTCTGAGTAAGTTGCCACTTAATTGGCCACTTCACATCTAAACACTATGAATGATGACTTTGTTTACTCAACAACAAACTGAAATATGCAGAGATTTTTTTTTAAATTGAGGAACTGTCTTTTAATACATATAGAGTACAGCAGAATTGGCTAGCACAAGGGCTGGATGGCACAGTATTAACGTATGGGTTAGTGCAGGAATGGATTAGTGCCAAATTGACCAGCATTCATCTATTTTGTCAAGAGCTCCGAACATTAAAGTCTGGTAAGGTAAGGATAACCTGTTGAAATTACTTAGAGAGACATTAAAAATATTTTAATAGTCAGTAGAAATGGCAATCAGCTATGTTTTAGTATGTGATTTGAAAACCAGCATAAGTAATGCAGAGTATCCAACAAGAAATCATTACATAGATGCGTGGTGATATGGAGGGCTGTGTAAGGCTACTGTTATAAGCATATAGATGTTAGTATGATACACTGCACACATATTTAACAGCATGCTAAAAACACAAATAGAATGTAGGAGGGTACAACATTTCTGTTTATATTACATTTATATTAAATTTGTGACAAGTTGTTTTTATCTTTAAACTTTAGGCAATTTACAAATCATCTCAAGATAAACAGAAACAGATAGATAACAGAACTTTGAACTGAAACTATGTATGAAACTATGTAATAATATAGCTTTTTAATGTTTATTTATTTTAACAATTTGTTTAATTTACTAAAATATAAAAGATTGTTATAATGAATTATAATGATAAATATAAATAAATATAATTAATGTTTTCATTTAGGATGAATTATTGTTCTTATTGCTCTCCAGAACAATGAAAAAACAATGAACCATTGTTAAATTGACTCAGACTTGGTTGCCAATGATTGTGGTTTGGTTTAAATGAAAAGTTTATATTATTCTTTGAAACTACAGCTTTTTAATATTGTGCCAACAATCCCACTAACACATGCCCACCACCCCCATGTTGGGGCTGAATGGTTCAAGTTCCTGGGCTGAACAAGTTCACAACATGAATTCAGCTATAAACACAATAATCCCAGAAAATACCTTATATTGAAAGTATCAGCTGCTCAGCTTTCATTTGCTGCAAGTAGGTTTTCCTACCTGATGGTTCACCTGGGATGATTGCAGAGACAGAAAATTGTGCCAACCATCCCCGTTCTCCCCTATAAATATGTTTTGTCTGGTCCCTTTTACACACTTGACTTGATCTGTCTGAATGTAAACTATGTTGTTAATGATATCAACAAAAATACATTTAAAGTTTAAAGCTGAGAGCTGAAAGAAGCCCAGTGTCATTTTGAAATGCAGGGTGTTAAACCGTTAAACGACAAGTGCCCTTATTCTTTAACCCTACAGTTCAAGTCAGGGTTAAAGTAGCTATGATACTTCATTTCAGAGTGACTGACAGCAGCATTAGGGGGGTTGACAGGGTATTCCTCATTAGGTTTTGGGGTGGGAGGTATGCCAGGGCTCAACCTCATTTTCCATTCCATGATGGCACACAGGAGAACATGGATGAGAGCCAGACAGATAAGAGTGAAGAGGAATGTTTAAGTGAGAGTGACACTGAGGTCTCTCTAAGGACATGGAGTCTTCTCAACCACCAAGAGGAGAAAAAACAAAATAAAAGACATGGAAATTTACAAGAAGTGAAGAACTACAACCAGATGTTAATCAAGTCATCTCAACCAGACTGCAGGAATATGGGCAACAATGGCAATTGCAGAGGCAAACTCAGCAGGACAAGAAGAGACGTCCGTCAAGTAGACTCAAACCTCAATGTGATCCCAGAGGGAGCAAGCAGGAATTCCACTGATATTGATGGGATCCTGGAGAAGATCCTGAAGAATGATGAATCTGTGTGTGAGGTCAACCTGAATAACATCGACAACATTTCCCAGCAGATGCTGATTAGTTTTGCAGAGGCTTTGACCTCCAACATGCATGTACGGGTCTTCAGCCTTGCCAACACCCATGCAGATGACCAGGTGGCCTTTGCTTTGGCCAACACCATAAAGAAGAACTACAGCATCACAATCCTTAACATTGAATCTAACTTTATCTCAGGAAGAGGAATCTTGGCCTTGCTCAGGTCTCTCCAGCAGAACACCAGTCTGGTAGAGCTCCGCTTCCACAACCAGCGGCACATCTGCGGAGGTCAGGTGGAGATGGAGATGGTAAACCTTCTCAGAGAGAACACCACCCTACTAAAGTTGGGATACCAGTTTGACCTGCCAGGCCCGAGGATGAGCGCAACCAGCATCCTGACCCGCAACCAGGACCGCCAGAGACAAACACGACTGCAGCTACGAAGACAGTCAGAAAAGACAGAAGAAACAATGGATCAAACAAGTCATACTATAAAAAATGGAACTTCAAACCCCCAAAACATACCTGACAAGAGATCAGTCACAGCTTCCCAAGAGCAGGAGTGCAATTCCCTTCCTAAACCTAAACCACAGCTAGCCCATGTGCAAAAAGAGAAGAATGTGCCCACCAGAACAATTGCTGAAATAGTAAAATCACAGGAGATCACAACAGATAATCAAAGCAAAAACAAACAAAGCACAAAGATATGGAACCAGACAAAGGAAAAAGAGAGTGGAGATTTCTACAAGGATGTGAAACATGCACTAAAACCACCACCCAGGAAACAGGAAGACAGAAATGGTCAGCGGTCAGTGCATGGTGATCTCATGGCAGCAATCCGTAGCAGCCGCATGACAACACTCACAAAGGTAAGCATTTCAACCTCTATACAAATCAAAGCAAATGCTCACTTAAGCAAAAATACTAATACTGGTGATGTGGTAGCAAAAACACCAACATTCATGAGCCTGAACTACAGAATACAAATGTGATTCATAAGATGTCACATAGTCAATAGACGGGGTATTACACATACATTGTGTCCAAAAGTTTAGACACCTGCTCATTCAGTGTTTCTTCTAGAAAAAAAGAAGAAAAAAAAAACATGGATATTATTAGGGAGTTTGCTCCCTCTCTGCTGCACTCTGCAGTCTACTCTTCTTAAGCTTTACACTAGCCAAAAAGGGCATTAGTGATGTCAGGTACTAAAATTGGATGATTAGTTTTGGATCACAAGCATCACTCCAGCTCATCTCAGAGCTCATGTATAGCTTCTGCAGTGTCCAATTCTATTGGCAAATTTTTTATACAGAGATCATACAAGTTGTGTGGGCAGTTGAATGCCTGCTTCAGCAACAGGAGCACCTTAAAGTGGCTGAATTCAGGTCTGAATACATTTAGACATATAGTGTATTACCAGACACTCACACTAAATTTCTCAGGTTCATTGCAAAAATACAGTGCCATCTGTAAGAAATGAGTGACATGTAAATCTTCTTTCTTGCAGGTTAAAGTCCTACATCATCAGTGTTCATGATGCATCATTAACAAGATGTTCAACAAAGTTGGTCTCTCACACACAAACTCTGTTTGATGGCATTTAATATAAATTACATTAATGCTAATCTATTTTTTTAATCAATGGAAAAGTGTAACATTTAAATATTTTGCTGCACCTTCTTTGGTGACCTTCAAAATAACGCTAGTGCATACATTTCCTGAAATTCTAGGATTTGATTGTAACAGCACTATGGCATTAAGCCAGTGCAGATTTGGAAGGTCATTTTCAATAATAGTGGCAAAGACAAAAAAAAAATAACGAGAACATTAACTCCCGACACATTAAGCCTGCTGATTTTTTTGTCATATAATGAGCAATTTCAAAGTTTATGCTTATCAAAGATATATTAACCAAGACACAAACTCCAAATGAGATTAGGATCTTTTCCACTGGTCTATTCAAGAAATGTCCACACAACGTAAAGAGTAGCTGTTGTGCTTAAATGATGATTGAGATGAAAAAAATGGAGATGTATGGTTTTGATATGATCAATTTTCTACTTCTTGACAAAATCAACGTCAAGGCACCACAAACAAATGACTGAGAAAATGAACCAATATTATTATTTATTTAAGTATACAATTTAGTGTTCATTCCACATTCCAACCCATTTGTAAGGTTTGAAGTCAGTTTTATAGTTTTAATGCAGCACAATCCTTGAAGGACAGCAAAACTCAAACAAACACTGTTAAAACAGCATTAACTGCTACACAGAGGTTCTTACCTTGGGTTTACCTTGCATGTAGTTGTCAGTCAAGCATTGGCTTTTTAAAAGCTTCTAGTAAAGTGTTTAAATTCACTGAATGCTTTGTGTAGTGCTTTCTTCATGATATGACTTTAATAAAAACCTGTTATTATGGAATGATCACAATGATGATCACCATGATTCAGTGATGACCATATCCAGAAGCAAGCTGCATTCACAACTTTGCCAGGTTCAAACTATAGCGTTCTCTTTTTCAATATCATAAAGCAAGAAACAAACAAACAACAACAAAAAAACCCTCAACTGTCTATTGTGTGACGTGCAGTGTAAGTGACACTATCCTTGCAGGAAAAAGAACAGGGAATAATTGGCGAGAATGCAACCTATGTCGCTTCGCCTTGTAGTGACCTTCGTTTTGACATCTGTGCAAAACAGAACAACCGTAGTACATCAGCCTAGTGTACATTTACATAGTAACAATACAGAAGTGGGTGGGAGGGTGGCGGGATTAAATATTCTGATAGAAGAACCTCTTACCAAAACTAAACTAGGATTTGAATAAGAAAATCGAAGATACAGAAAAGTAGGGTATGAAAATAGCATTTTCAATCATTAATCAACAATTAACAAGAACGTAGAGGATCCTGCCCATCTCCCTTTCCTCATCAACGAGGGAACAAAAACATTCAAACCAACAAGTCAAGAAAACCCATCCTGGCTTTAAACTTCACATGGTTATTCCAGGAGATTACTTTACATAGGATACATGACAATACTTTACAGATTATATGAGGTATTGCACAAATTATAAAAAAAAAAAGGCAACAAAAATATACAGCGATTTGAAAGAACATGTACAGAATTTGAGTACAATTTGGAAAGGTGAGAATTTAGTGTCAATTATTCTACTGGGAGGGGTTAGCATAAGGAGACAAGGACTAATCATCCCATTCATCATCGTCCTCAAAGTCTTCATCCTCGTCATCCTCCTCATCTTCATCTGGGGACCAAAAGAAATTGTTTTACCATATTCAAGATTCTATTACTGAACTATTTACTCTATGGTACATGCAAATAATATTTCTATAAATTAACAGAAGTCAAAATGCTAAGATAACTTCAAAACATGTTAAAAGGGTTGGCTATGTTATGGTTGTGAATTAAAAAAAAAAACAAAAAAAAACCCACAATCACATCACATTAAATTGAAGCAAAACACAATGCTCACCAGGTCCAATATAGTAATGATCAATTACACACAATAATTTGTTGCATTATTTGCAGCTTCATGGAGCTGCTGTTTCATTCAAATCTAGTTACTGAAGAATGTCAAGAGTGTTCATTTTACTCCTTGCCTTCCAACTGTCATCAATCTCTAGCAACAAAAGCTACAGTCTCCCCCTAGTGCTCTTGGTATAGCACTGAAACCTATAGAGATACACAATTTCCAAAAGTATTCGCTCGTCTGCCTTCACACGCATATGAAATTGAGTGAGATCCCATTCTTAATCCATATGGTATAATATGCTGTCTGCCCACCCTTTGCAGCTACAACAGCTTCAACTCTTCTTGGAAGGCTTTCCACAAGGGTTAGGAGCGTGTTTATGGAAATCTCTGACCATTCTTCCAGAAGCGCATTTGTGAGGTCAGACACTGATGTTGGACGAGAAGGCCTGGCTTGCGGTCTCCGCTCCAATTCATCCCAAAGGTGTTCTATTGGGTTGAGGTCAGGACTCTGTGCAGGCCAGTCAAGTTCTTCCATACCAAACTTGCTCATCCATGTCTTTATGGACCTTGCTTTGTGCACTGGTGCACAGTCATGTTGGCCGTCCCCAAACCGTTCCCACAAATTTGGGAGAATGATACCGTCGAAAATCTCTTGGTCTGCTGAAGCATTCAGATTTCCTTTCACTGGAACTAAGGGGCTGAGCCCAACTCCTGAAAAGCAACCCCACACCATAATACCCCCTCCACCAAACTTTGCACTTGGCACGATCTCACCGTTCTCCTGGCAACCGCCAAACCCAGACTCATCCATCGGATTTGCCAGATGGAGAAGTGTGATTTGTCACTCCAGAGAACACGTCTCCACTGCTCTAGAGTACAGTGCCGGTGCTTTACACCACTGCATTCAACACTTTGCATTGCACTTGGTGATGTAAAGCTTGGATGCAGCTGCTCAGCCATGGAAACTCATTCCATGAAGCTCTCTACGCTGTTCTTGAGCTAATCTGAAGGCCACATTAAGTTTGGAGGTCTGTAGTGTTTGACTCTGCAGAAAATTGGTGACCTCTGTGCACTATGCACCTCAGCATCTGCTGACCCTGCTCTGTCATTTTATGTGGCCCACCACTTCGTGGCTAAGTTGCTGTTGTTCCCAGTTGCTTCCACTTTGTTATAATACCACTGACAATTGACTGGAGTATGTAGTGGTGAGGAAATTTCACAACTGGACTTGTTGCACAGGTGGCGTCCTATCACAGTAACATGCTGGGATTCACTGAGCTGCAGAGAGCGACCCATTCATTCATAAATGTTTGTAGAAGCAGTCTGCAGGCCTAGGAGCTTGGTTTTATACACCTGTGGCCATATAAGTGACTGGAACACCTTAATTCAATGATTAGGATGAGTGAGTGAATACTTTTGGAAATATAGTGTATTATCATCTACTGAGATTTATAGTGATTGACATTTATTATTTAGCTTTTCTTCCATTATCATTTTGGAATTCTTTGTGTTGCATTCCTTCATGTCTATAATTTCTTAATACATAATGGGAATCTTTGAATTTACTGGTGGTTTCTCCCTAAAGGCCACTTGTGATATAAGTAAAGCCCAATTAATTGACTTTAGTTTAGTTGCAGATATGTTTTTTCCTCAATAAGACTGGTTAAGGTTCAGGTCTGGAATTAGCAACACGTGTATAAAGAGCCAAATCACAGATCACTGTAGAGACTGCTCTTACCTGAGGAATGGATGGCTTTGCTCCTCTTCTGCATCACCTCCATTAGTGCTCCAACTATGCCTGACGAGGGAGCTGGAGTTGGTGGGCCCGAGTCAGAATTTTCTGATACCTGGATAAAAAGGAAAAAACAATTTTTTATTTTAAATTGTATTTTAATGTGTAACATGCACTAACTGTCTTGCACTTGCCTTATAATCTAGCAGATTTTGTGTTTTCCTGTGTAAACAATCTTGAGCAATTCTATTTTCCTTTTCACTACAGCTATTATCACATTTATTTCATTTTTTTTAAGAAGTTCTGCATTCACTGGATTTACTACTAGGTGGTCAGATAACTAATATTAGAGGAACATTAACATATCAAGCACTTTAAAGCATGTACAAGAACATTTACACAGCAGGTGAATCATTGTGCTGATAGCAAACCAATTCACACTTTATTGGTTTCTATTTCGATTCAAAGGTGATAAAGATTTCAGTCGACACACTCAACCGTGGTTTGATTGTGATTTAAGCTTCTTAATTACAAACATAAAATAAATAATGTAAATACTTTAAAATATCAGAAATATTAGCTGTGCAAAATTATTAGTTTATAGAACACGTCTTATAAAGGAAATATCTGCAATATTTAGACACTTAGAGGCTCGTGAGAAATGGAGGGGGGGGGGTGACAGGGTTGTCAGTGTTGTCACTGAAAGAAAGAAATATGGCCTGCATTTTGGAAAATATTTGAGAATGATTCTTCATAAAATATTTACAATTTCTCACAAAAGTGCTACTGAGGCAACAGCTCCACTGCTGGTCTGTGCATGAGAATGAGATGCCATTTAGGGAAGCTGCAGGCCTCATGTTAGCTTTTGGCAAGTTCAAGTTCAGTACAGCCTGCATTATGTATTTCATCATCCTAATATCGACCTGCTATTGAAGAGTAAATAGAGTGACTGGTGGGTGAGCCAAGGTGCAAGCACATGGAGTTAAAGCAGTTTAAATGGCGTGGTTGAACAGCATCACTTTTAGCAAATTTTGCCATTTTCTGTGTGCATCAGCACTATGCTTACTTTCTCCTGTACAGACTAATCCATATATAAAGTGCTGGCTTGTCAGACTAAAATAGATGGCTGTTGTCTGCTTTACTTATGATCAGCAAACGTCTGAGTAATGGTTTGTAAATATCTCTCATCTGCATTCCCTCTGTGTTTGTTAATAATCACACATTTGTTTGAACAAGTCTGCTTCAATAAATCCATTTATTTAATTATTTGTAGAGCTTAAAATGAGATTTCAAACATTTTAAAACGATCCAATAATATTGTTTTTCATTTACAATTGATGAATGGGGAGGAACCCTAATGAGTTGAATAACGATAACTTATGTAGGTTTTTGTTTAGATGGTCTTTGATGTGTTCATGCATTTGGGCGTTAAACAGCAACATTCTGAATGAAGCAAAAAGTGCTCACCGTTTTGAGCTGAATGCCCTGTCGGATCTGGTCAAGGAGTGCATCACGCCCCGTGGATGACACTGGCCTGTTGTTCTGCTCCACCTTCCTCAACTGGGTGCCCTCTCTGATCTGCTCCAACAGGGCTGATTTACCCCCCACAGGAGAGGGCATTGACTCCCCACTGCCATCCATGTCGGGTGGGGGTGGAGGTCCAGGGGGAGGTGGGGGAGGAGGAGGAGGGGGAGGAGCGCTCCCTCCAGATGGTGGAGGGGGTGGGGGTGGAGGATGAGACTGGGGGGCTTGGGGTGGCATGCTGGCATGAGCAGGAGGAGGGGGAGGTGGGTGCCCCCTGCTTGGAGGTGGGGGTGGAGGGGCTCCCATGCCTTGTCGGGATGGTGGAGGGGGAGGAGGTGCAGATGTTGGGGCCCTGGAAGGTGGAGGGGGTGGCGGGGCCCCTCGTCCACGGGCAGGGGGAGGTGGAGGAGGAGGTCCAGAAGTGTGTGGAGGGGGTGGGGGAGGTGGACCACCACGTGATGGAGGAGGTGGAGGTGCTGAAGGAGGGAAAAGAGAACAAGTGGATTATTACTAGTATGTAACTGTTGCTGTTTGTGTATATGTATGTAATGACAATACACTCAAGTAGGGCTGCATGATACATTGTCCATTGATTATTATGACAATAATCAAATAATTTTGTCATACTGACATCAGAGAAGGCTGCAGTATGCAAATAAGTGCTTTAACCATAATGTTTTTACTCCTGCCATCTTGACCAGTCACAGTTACAGGCTGTCTGTGGATGTTTTGATGCAATGGAGTTTACCTAACAAAAAAAATATTCTGATTACAATAATGCAGGTCAATCTTTAACCATGTCAAACTACTGATTAACAAACAATTTTTGATTATACACTGTTCAGATGGTTTGCAATTGGGTCATTCTACCACTACAGTGGCAAATGGGATGTGTTGACATTTTAACTGTAAAACATATTCTGGTACACTGAACAACACACCAATGACTAACAGCACTGGTTTAAAAAAAAAAACAAAAAACAAAAAAAAACACCTTAATGTTTCACAAGTAACATAACTGACAATCCTTATGGGACACTCAGTATTTTAGCCAAATCTATCAGAAATATAAAAAGAGACCTCAATTACTGTGAATAGATTCTGAGACATCCATAAAAGAAGTAATTGAAAAATAATCCCGTTTCTTTTTATAGAATGTGTCTAACGTCACATTAACTATATTTATATATCAATTATATGTAAAAATTCTAAAAGAATGATCATTTGTGTTAGTTAATTTAGGAATCCAAAAAAATCATATCAAATGTATGTGGTTTGTTCTTATTTTAAGCTTATTTTCATGGCATCAAAGCTCTGGGATTCAAGGCTAGAATGTCCCAATTGCAATACTTTTGACTGCAATATTAGTATTTTGTCCAAATCATGCATCCCTACTTTGAAGTGAGTACAACAGTACACTAGCATAGCACAATAACAGAAGCCAAGACTCTGCAGCATCCACCAGAGGGAGCTAAACTCAAAATCTAATTCTGATTTGAGATTGGGACACACAAAATTGTTCACCCAGACTGCAGAAACTCCTGACTCATCCAAATACTAATTACAGGCTCAGAGGTATCCTATAACCATATAGACTGCTGATAATAGTCCTACTGACAACCTGCACCACTGCTTCAAGGACACTTCCCTCTGTAGTGTGATCTTCACTCTTTCATGAGTATAACAGGGTTATTTCAACTAAATTCAAATCAATCCATGCACTGGAAGATATATGATCATTTTAAACTGGTTTACATCAGAATGCAGGCTTCCATCCAGCTCTTACAAATAATTCAAGCAAATAATAAACATTGATGAAATAATTGGGATGTTTCCATCAAATGTGTATAAGAAAAAAAATCTCAGTACACTCTTAAAAAACACTTCTTTGGTGTTGAACAACATTTCATTGCTTCCCCATCCAATATAACTTGATAAGGTAAAGGCACGTTAATAACTTCTTCATTAGTCAATTGGTACCTGCTGCCCTATGTCAGGTTTCATGCTTATGACAAAGTAAAAAGACTTTTGCTCTATTTCAGGTAAGTAAAACATAAGGGCGCACACAGAGTCTCTCTCTCTCTCTCTCACACACACACACACACACACACACACACACACACACACACACACACACACACACACACACACCTTTGAAAAAGCTGCATCATTTCTTTCAGTCACTCCGTTAAATATCCTCATTTGCAGAGTCATTCAAAAACCAGCAAACACAAAGCCATCCAAAACACTGCACACCAACTTTAATCATCTAAGTGGTCAAACAAACACCTACTGCATGCATATTTACCATTAGATTTCAGACAGAACAAAAGGACTAAACCTACCACTCCACCTGGGGGAACCTAAAGGCAGATCACATAGAAGTATCAAATACTAAACATGGAGTGAGCCATAAATAGTGAAGTTGTTTATTCTATTATTATTTAGCAGAATGTCACATTAATATAGACCTTCAGAGGCAGCATAATCTTTCTCTGAACCTCTATTTGCACTATTCATACAGAACAGCTACAAGAGGTGGAAGTTTTACCTCTCAGTAAACATTTAACTGGACTGTTTGTTCAACTAGTGTGTATGTGAAGGCACATACAAGATCAAGTGACTCAGCACAGAAAGGAAGAATATCAATATAGCTTTGCCTGTACACTGCACTTTTTCAGGTGTCTGGAAGAAACAGGAGATGGACAGCTACCCAGCCACTGAAAAACGTCCACCCTATTTCTTTGCTTTTTTGTGCCACTTAAAGGACCCATTTCATGAAGAAACACATTTTCCACCATTCTCTGTACACAACAATTTGATGTTTGTAAACTTTTAACCTACTGTCCACAGTCTTCACAATCTATGGAAATGTCTCACACTGAGAATACATGTCTGGAAAAAACCTGGACGCATTAACTTTACATTAAATTTACAACACCGACAATACAACTGGAGCAAGTGTTACAGAAAAAACATTGGCAGCTATGTTGCAAAAACAAACAAACAAACAAAAAAAACGAGGCCTCTGATTTGTATTCGAGTTGAACAAAGTGCTGTTAATGCCATCACGCCCACTATACAGCCTGAGAAAAGGGGCACATGTCCACAGCAAACAAAATTATTATTAAAAATATGTTCATTATCTGCACCAAATAATAACTTTAAAATTGAATAATGAATAAATTCATGTACTCGCCTCTGTGCAATGGTATGAACTTCATCCACAGCTACTCTAACAAAGCTCTGACAGAATATGTCTGTCAAATTGCCAGAAGCTATTTTCTTGTCCATTTCTGTGCTGTGACCTTCCATATGTAGCTGGAATGCCTTTTGCATTTAAAAATAAACTTGGTCCTTCATCATAAACAATAATGGACATATAATTAAGATAATAAATTTAAGTAATTTACACTGCTATAAACAGCTGGCCAGATCTGGTAAATATTTGGTTAAGCTGGCAAATTTTTTTTCCCCACACCCTGTTGGCAAATATGCTTTACCTTTGAGTCCCAATTACATGCCACCCTCAGCATGCGCGGCTCAGGCCTTGCCTTCCTACCGGCTCTCACAGCTGTCATTGGGGCCTGGGAGATGGCCACAGGGTACACAAGCCAAATCTCTTTTCTTTTGTGCCGACGTTTTTGAAGTGGTTTCACTGAATATATTTTGTGCACTGAGCAGACCTCCGACAAAACTAAACTGAAGGCCATTTCTAAAACATCCATTTTGAAGAACGACGTAAGCCAACAATAGCATTCTGCTATCTAGCTTAGCTTATATGTTTGACTGTACTCTAGACATTAAAAGAGCATGCACTTGAGCAATTTGGAGTAGGTTTTTGAGGGGCTGGTACCCTCGTTTGTGGCAAAATTTCTGCAGCAACAGACGTTTAACAAGCTGTGCCCAGAAGAGTAAACTTACTATGAGATCACATCTGGCCTGATGAGATTAATGCAAACTAAGCTGAGAACTCCATGATTTGCATATATCTGCTTATTCTATCGATTCTGCCTATTCAATGAAGTTATAAGGAGTGTTTCAGCTCAGGCTTCTTTTAGAATGACGCACAAACCAAGGTAACCAACCAGAACAGAATTCATTTGCATATATAGGTCATAAAGGCACAGTAAGAAAGACAGCCTGTTTTGTTTTAAATGGATCTGTACCCTCTCATTTTAAAACAAAATGAATTACTTTTGGTACACTGTGACCACATGCGCTCATGGAAAGAATCAGCATATTTATTTCTCTTGCAAGCCTATTCCCAACATTTTCAGACAGGCTTCTAATTTAAGATTTAAGTATTTGACTCTGGTTTATACTACTGTCAATCATTTATTCAACGGACTGACCCAGTGCCTCATGGTTAGTCCTGATTTTATGCATCATGCGGGATGCGAAACCTGCAATGAACTGGTAAATAAGCAAGCCATAGTGAATGCTTACCTTGTCTTCTCAGCTCATTCTTCACAGCCTCCACACCTCCCTTCTTCTCAATAAAGTCATAAATCACTTTAGATGTTTCCTTGTCTTTGAGCTGGGCTTCAGAGATGCCACACATGTCAAACAAGTTCTTCAGTTCTGGGTCCAAGTTATTCAGCTGAAAAAGAGCATAGGTTCAGCAAAGAGCAATTGCTTAGATCCATCTCATGTTTATCTACAAAAGACTGGTTTGTTCCAATGTCAGTTCAGTCTGACTCCAACACATCAAATTGCACGATCCTATAAGGAAGCAATAAGAGAGAAAAACTGACCAGAAAGCGTTACTGATATTTTTAACAACAGTGTCAGCAATAATAAACCCTAAAATAAGATTCAAAATCAATAAATCAACATTTACTGAGATAGCGTTACCGATTTGTTTCAACAGACATTGCTGACTGATCCCTGATGTAGCATAATCCTGACACCCTGTGGTAAAACAGTCAACAATAATTTTTGGAGAAACTACCTGTATTACACAACAATAAATAGTAAGGTAGAGATACTCGTGGTGTGTTATCTATGTGCAATGCTTCTAGGGTAAACGTATTTCTAAGATGAATGTGCACTTTTTTTTCATAAGTCTCATTTTATTAGAAATTATGTTTTGGCTCTGCAGGCCACATGTTCTACATACCAACTATATAACAAAGACATGAGGTATAATAAGCAAAGCTTGATTTACAGTAAATGTGATGAACATAAATAGGACTAAAGCGCATTTTCCCAGTGGGATGAGAGGCTGCATGACGGCATCAGATGTTTTAGCCCAGCCTGTGTGAACACAAGGCCATTCAGGCCTTATCATGCCACTACCACACAGGTTAGCATTGTGTTCTGACGAGAGCCACTTCAGTGTGCATGTTTATGAGACCGTCAGGACAAGTGACAGAACAAGCTCTTGTTATGGTACTCACGTCAAAGCCTGTGTTCGGATCCCAGCCCACATGGCCAATGTGCCTAGGAAGAGACACATATTAGAGTCCATATTAGTACACACAAGCTACACTCCATGCAAATTTTTCTATTTACAAAAAAAAAACAAACACAAAGATCTTAAAAGATTGTCAATGTAGGCTATGAAAATGGATACTGGCAGTAATATTTTGTTTTGTCTGCATACATTTTTCCACATTCAACTTCAGTGGAATAATTGTTTGTCAATAACTGGAATGTCGTTAAAACCTTCTGTCAACATTTTTGCAGGAAAAATAACACGTATGTAAGACATTACTACTCACATGCCTCTCATAACAAACATTAACAGCAGGGCAGAGAGGTATAACTGGACTGAGGAGAGCATTTTTAGAAGGAATGCTGCCTCTTTTCACTTATAAAGAGATTTCCTAAAAAGGCCACAGATTTTCTGGATGGAAAGTGCTCAAACTGATCAGGCAGAGTATCCTGATCTTTCATATTACAGTTTAGAGGAAAATGAAATAATAATAATAATAATAATAATAATAATAATAATAATAATAATAATAAACAATAATAATAAATATATAATTTGAATATTTTCCTTTTCAGTAAGTTACAAGGAAAATCACAAACAATCATTTATGTCTTTTTACTGCTTGCATTTCACACAGAAAGTCAACAGAAACTGCTAACACCAAATGGATGCAAATTACAAAACAAACAAAAAAAAAGCAACTGTAAAGCTCAAACAACATGTATTTTTTGCCGGTGATAAAAAAAAAGGTAAAAATTAACTTCAAGACAAATGCAAAAATAGCTTTGGAAAAATCTAAAGAGAAAAATAAATAAATAAATATAATATAATATAAAATAAAATAAAATCTACTAATCCCAGACAGGAACAACTGAAACACTAAAATTCTTTTCGCCGGTATATTGTGGCACACCCGGCAATGATATCTTTAAGTGGACCAGATATACATGCAAGGCCTAACATGCACATGAATCATGCTTTGCTGATGTAGAAGATCCACTGGAAAACAAGGGGGGAAAAAAAAAAAAAAAAAAAAAAAAAAAAAAAAAAAAAAACACTTACTGGAAGTTGCTGGGTGTCCCAATATCCGCCTTTGTCAGTTTCTTCCTCTTGCCCTTCACCTTTTTCTCTTTCTTGTTAAGGCTACTGTGCACCATGTTGTTCATGTGGGAATTGTTGTGGAAGCGCACATTGTTTATCTCTGGGTTCTTGATGTCCACCGTTGCCATTGGCAACGTGGGGCCTGGACACATTAACACCCAAAAAAAAAAAAAAAAAAAAAAAAAAAAGAAGACACAAAAAGGGTACCGTTAGCTAGAACCTCAGAATCATAGTTTTGTTATACATACTGCTGAGCACGAAGACAATACTGCTGGCTAGCTGAGCTCTCAGCATCTGTGTTGCCAACAACAGCTTATTCTTTCCATTCATGGACAGTGAGGGGGTGTTTCATAAGCCATTCACTGTGAACACTGTATCTCACACACACTGCTGAGAATTCTGGAGCACTTAAATTCTAGTTCAGTTGAAACCATATTGGACTGTACTCACTCTTACAGAAAATGAATAGCCTATCTGCCAAGAATTCACTTTGTCACATATCAAATATAATTAAGAGCTAGAACACAGCAGGAAGAATGAAAGGCGTTACTCTTCTGGAACCAGCAAAGTCTTGGTTTAACTGCATAAATATCTTTTCAGTTGGTTCATCTATCTCAAACAAACATGACCTAGTTAAGCTGATTTTAGTAATGAAACCTCGCAATCATGACTAAAAACTTCACACACCATTAGATACTCAGTGTACTGGTTTCCAACAGTAATAAAAAGCATCAGAATTGGTTGAGGTCTTGTTGATTTGTGGGTTTTAACTTGTGGAATGTGGAAAAGTGCACCGGGGCCCAGTTTCACCTTCAGTATTTGTATGTTTCTGAAGTAGGTGTTACAAGCATATTCCTCAGGCAGAAACCATGTTTCTATAAGAGAATCAAAGCCTGATACGTTTATCTGCAACCAAAAAAAAGCACCAAAGAGCTGACATGCACAATTTATATCACCAAATAGAAGCCACAGATAACAGTCTGTGAGCTAAAAGCAGTTTGGCTCATATCCATGACCGCGAACAAACCACTTCAGTAAATAAGATCTAATTATTACACTCCATTCATTTAGAATTAACAACACATCAACAGAGTGCATTCCAAAGGAAGAAATCAGGAAGAAGCACAACCTTCAAGATGTATTATTATTACTAGTACTATTATTGTAAGTTTCTGAATGTTATGAGCTCCTTTCAACCAGGGTCAAGTTAGACTCCCCACTGTGAACTTTAAAACGAAAGCCATGTGACCACATTCAAAATCCTCTTGATAGTAAAGGCAAATTAAATAAATCATTGGTAAACAGTGCATGTATCACTGTGGTCATGTCAAAACGTTTTATCTCTGAAATGGTAACTTCACAGGAGAGCCACAAAAGTTTCCTAATTTTAATGTAGGTTACAGTAACACGATTTTATTCCAAATAAAGGCCTTTACATACTGTGTGTGCAATTTATTCAGAGATCAGTAAATTTAACTAACTGATGATTTCTTAAAAACGTAAGGAATTTTTCAGACAGCAAAAAAAAAAAAGCACCATTTTATGTGTAATTTGTCTGATCTTTGCAAACTTTCACAGGTAATATGAACTCACCAGCCAGTCATTGTTGGCATGGCAACAACCAACATGAGGAATCAGGTGGGTCTCAGCAACTACTATTTTTTCAGAAATATAAAGGATTATTTGTCCTCTGCTTCCTCACGAATGATGTAAGCATCTCCAAATGCAGCTCAAACTAGACATCCAATCTATATGTGAAAGCTCTCAAAGCTCCAGCTGCTGAATGAGACAGTAAAGCTCTCACAGTTCTCCTTCTGCTTTTTAAAAATACAACACCTTTTTTGTGAATTGCAAAGAATATATCTTCACACAAGACATTCTGTTCATTTTTGTTATGGTGCAAACTTGGAAAAAAATTTTTTTTTTAATTGCTGCATACAAAAACTATGACTTTCAATACATCGGAACAACCATACAACATAGCCTCAGACCCTTACCTTGCCTGTCCTGCACAATTCCCTGCTCACTATCTCCATCACTATTCCTCTTTGACAGCAAAGCAGCATCTGAGAGTGCACTTGATGTTAAAATGGATGATGTGTTGTTTTGCTGCGCCAACAGCTCCGGCTGGGTTGGCTGGGATAAAGGAGAATAAAGCTCATCCCCTGACAACATCACGCAGTGCAGAGGCACAAGGCAACCCTCAGGCTTGGAGACACTTTCTAAAAACTCCTCAGAAGGGGCAGACAGGAAAGTCGTGCAGAACATCATCTTGGCCCGGCACAAAAAAAAAAAAAAAAAAAAAAAGCCTTCCTTGTGTACCCCGAAGAAACTGCCAGCTAATTACATGCTAAGTAAAGGACATAGTAGCAGGGTAATAGGGCTCAGCTCTCAGAGACACTCATTGACGCCTGCACCCACACAGATGCTAAACCATTTGGAGTCAGTCTTGACAAGCCCACCGTTGACCAATGCACTACACACGTCAAATCTTGATGAATTACAAATGCTGCAGAATATTACATAAATCACTAAAACCACAGCTAATCCCAGTTAAGCTCTAAAATTTGCTTCAGGCATTACATGTCTGCTGAAGCTGGGAACCGCACGCATCATTTCTAACAAGGGTATGTGTGTATGTGGATGCCCTACTCTAAACTCAAAATGAACACACATATTCCCTCCCATTGCTTCAAACATCACCACCAGGATCCATAACAGAGCATTCAAGGTTTTTTGGTCAGCTACAGCCCATACCCACAGGAATAGTAGGGAATGTTCAAGTGACCTGCTGAACACTTACATAATTGCAAGCATTTAACCATTTAATAAAAAGGAAAAGATTTTTTTCAGACATCTTTCTGAGAAGTACTAGATGTTTCTTTACCTTTATTTAACCAGGGTAATCACACAGAGATTAAAAATCTCTTTCACAAGCTCCTTGTGAAAGCAGCTGAGGCTAAAAGGCAGCACACAACAAAAACAGCAAACAAAGAACTGTTGGGAATGGGAATATTGAATTCCCAAAAGCATTATGCATTGCCAAACACACACACACAAACACACACTACAGTACAGTCTCAGAAACATTCTGTACTTTGAGAAATTCTGAACACACAACAGAGCAGAAGGTCCCTGCAGAGAATCTGTTGTGGAGTTTTCAAGTAATTGCAGGTTACTGGCATCAGTGTATTGAGTGTGCACAATATCATTTACCCACTGAACCCAATACCTATACTGTATAACGTAATGCTGGTACTGTAGTAGCTTTAGATTCAACCGCAGAAAAAGTTATTCAAAATGACAGCTGCACACCATCATTTCAAAGAAATGGCAGTAGTCCGAGATGTTTAAAACTCTAGCCTGACAAGCTATGGTGGGGAAAACTGTTAATGATGTATTTGTGCTATACGGCATAGCAAGCTATGATGACTGGAGATAATACCAGTTTCGTTCGTCTGATACAGATCTTGAAAACTTGAGCACCGTTAGATAGTGATACAGATATGATATTTATTATTTTATTTAAAAATATTAAAAGTTTAATATAACTATTTTAACTGTTTTAATTTATTATTTTTTTATTGAAACACTTCACTTAAAATATTAGTTCTCTGAAAAATCAAATGTACATACTTTTCCACATATCCTAGATGTAGTCAATCAGCCAAGACATATTTGGAGCCCAACTTTTGCTTCTTTAGTTTAGCACTACAGCTAAGAGGCTAGTACTACTAACAAACACTAGAGGTCAACAGTCACCCAAGTCTGTTCTACATATCAGACCATCCAGGATTTTGCAATCTTGCCATCACAACAATTCAAACAAATTCAACCAATCTTCCTGGCATTTCAAAACGATGTACACGTCTACCCTACTTGCCTGAAAGTTGCAGTCTCGGTCGCTTCGCCCACATAAAGCATCAGATGTCTATGCTAATCTCGCCACAACTATAGTGATTTTGTCAGTTCCTTCTATGTATGTCCACGTCTGTGTGAACGCTCTAGCATGTCTCAAGAAGTTGTCTGCTCCAAGTGCTGTGACTGAGGCTTTTGTAGCAGTATAGATGATGGACATTTTTGTAATGTGTTGACTGATGCAAATCACATTAGTTAACAGATTTATTTATTTTTATCTACTTAAAAATCCTGCCCCAAATTTTGAGAAATGCCACTGCAAAATCACGGATTTTAGACCACAACAACGGCCTAGAAACATTGGTTGGTGTGATGAATATATCCCAAAAACCTCTTTCTAGTTGGACAGACTAGCCTGTATTTTTGTGCTTTAGGACACTGTATGACAATTAAAAAAAAAAAAAAAAAAAAGAATTCAACAAAACCTCATCATGAGGGTAAACACTGCTGGCAACTTTTTTTTTTTTTAGACAACATGGTCTGCATACATAAATTACTTCAGGAGTAGGAGTGCTGATCTAGAATCAGTTGTTGTGACAAAACCTGTCATAATTACAGAGGAATCTGATCCAAGATCAGTCCTCTAATTTACAACTGCTTTGTGAATACCAGCCCTGATGTGGTCTGAACAGGCTGCACACTGTGGTTTTGTTTTATCTTTCCTTGAACACATCAACTAGTCTGTGAACTTGGTAACAACCTAGATGCAGTTTGAATGGATTGAGAGAAGTTCTAAAGTTTGCTAGCAACGTTAGCATCAAAGCTCAAATTAGAAACTACAAAAACAAACTAAATTTGAACACCAAATGTCTTGGCCAATAGACTACATGCAAGTTATTTTATAAATACATATAAAATGTGATCACAAAGAGTGAGCCATGTGGCTTACATACGGTGAAGGACTGCAGCCTTTCAGATTTATCTGAAGGTTCAACACATAAGGGTGAATACTACGTCATCTAGGTCATGTATGTATGCATATGAGTAATTGTGCCCTCGTGCATGAAGGCGCACAAAACAGTATATTTTTATCTCCTATCTTGGAGGAGAAAGAACAGTCTAATTTATACGGAACTACAGTGAGAGCTACTCAAATACAACGGCAAGTCATAGGTTATTGGTCATTGAATGTAAGTACTAGCAGACATACCATTTGGAGGATCACGCCTTTTCTCTGCAAAAACAAAATTAACATTGTTAAAATTCTGCTGCCAATTCAACTGAAGTGTATAGCAAGAGAGAGCAAGTTCTAAGAAGAGAAGGGAATTAAAGGTTGGGGTTTTTTTGTGAGGTTAGTTTGCAAAGGATCAGTCAGACATGAATGAGGAGCTTGAGATAAGATGCTGAGGTGTGCTAAGCCCCTGCGCACTGAGATTATAATGCACATAGAGCACTGCTTTAATCCTTCTGTGCATATTTTGACATGAACACTGCAAAACATTTACCTGGTAAGATCAAGTCCCACCTCCAGTGGGCATCATAACAACTTGCAAGAACAGCGAGATCTACTGCTTTTATACGGAAAGTGCGTTTTAATTGAAAGTGAATACAAATGTTAAACCACTCTGTAATCATGCCTCACTAAGTATGCTGTCGTTTGTCTCACATGCTAACTGCAAAGAGCTAGGGAAAGGGAAAAGAGATTGAGAGATGAGTGCTAGTAAGCACCAGGTTCCCTTTGAAAGTCAGTCCACACAGAGAAAACCTGAAACTTCAAAGGCCAACATGCAAAACAGAGTAGGAAGTACTGGACACAAGCCAGAAGAGAGAAAGAGCAAGTCAAGACTGTGTTTATGACAGGATCATAGAGAGGAGAAGGTCCCTATGAAGTAGTTTCTAGAGGATCTACAGAGAAAGCACTAATATCTTCAATGTAAAGGACACAGAAGAGAGAAGAAATTGAAAGGAAGTCATAATTACAGTCGAACATCATAACACATAAATGAATAAATCCATAGCAAACATCTTAATACCATACATGCAAATGTACTACTGAATTTTGATATGTAATTAATTAAATATAATTAAAATCTGGAAAAAGTGATTACATATGAAGGTCAACCATCTATCAATCAACAGGCAATCTAGTTGGAATTATAGTCATGCAATGCTGAACTGAAAAAGTGAAAAAAACATAAGAGGCCATTTAAAGAGATAAAAGGCATATTCACCGGTTTTCTTCTGTCGTCTGCTGAGCAGTTCATTAAGTGTAACACGGAACCGTTTTGCCTCCTCTTCACTGGCGAAATTCAGGCCGATCTGACAAGACTAAAAATAAAAGAGGCAGTAAGCTTTTAGATGCACATTTTCACCACTTCTGATCAAAAGCAGTGGTAAAATAATGCACTTTCTGTATAAACGGCTCTATATAGTACCTATAAAAGGTTTTACAGCTTGTAACAGTAGCTGAAGCCTGGTGGTGCTGTACAGAACCATGTACAACAGGTTTTCCACCATAGGGAAGAACCATTTAACCATACAACTACCAATGCATGCATTCAAACAGTCATGATTCTGTGTGTAATCATTGCCAACCATTACTAAAGAACTTCCTAAAAACTTACTAAAAATCACTTTAAGGCTGTGAGGCTGGAACAATAGGCAAGTATGAATAATCAACAAGTGGGGACAAAATTATTAATAACTTGAAAATAACATTTTCATAATTTAAATCAATGGCTAATTATACAGTTACATGTATACATTACATTTAGGACATTAGTTTTAAACACACACACTAATACTATGACACCAGTGCCATCTTATACAAGAACACATGGTTTGTTTATTTCTTATGTTCAGAGTCTGAAACAAAGCCTCAAACTCCATCACACGCATGTACACACACACACACACACACACACACACACACACACACACACACACACACACACAGGGTGAGGGCCCTATAACACAGAACAGTAACATTTAAAACAAACAAAAACATCCACAGATTATGTAAGAAACACTGATATTGTCTGACTATGTAACTTGCTGACAATCACTGCTTCCAGCTAGCGGAAACGAAACATCAAAGTGAGTAATAAAGTTTAGTTAAAAGACCCCCTAAGTAATAAATAAGGTCACTTCTACAGTAAATGAGGATTAAAACCAGGCCTTTCAAAACAAAAATCAGACCACTGAACCACATAGCTCTGCTTAGTCATCACTGAGTAAGAATGCTATTAGGTTTATCTTAAAATTACTTGTTAGACACACACACACACACACACACACACACACACACACACACACACACACACACACACACACACACACACACACACACATTATCTGACCGGAACTGCTAGAGAACAGAATGCTCTTTTGGTAACTTTTTTTGCAATATTTCATTCAATACTACTGGAAATTTGAATAAGAACTTACGTCTCCTGCGAATGCAATAAAGTATGGTCTGGAACTAATGCTTGTAAAGTTATTGTAGAGCTCCTGCTCAAACTTAGCTTTGCCATCCTGCAAGAAAGAAAACACATACTTTTAGAGGTAAATGAGATGTCTCAAGTGAAACTGAAAGTGGATTATATGGCAAGCAAATTGTCAACATTTTTAGTTTGTTTGAGGGTTAATAGGTTGGAACTGACAAAAACACGTGCCATATTTAAACAACACTATCAAAAAACGGTAAGAAATACATTCACTCAGCATCTCACATACAGCATGGCACTAAATCCAATAAAACAGGACTGAATATACTCTCTTTGTAGACAACACACACAGTTGTTCAGTGTTTTTGAAATACTGACAACATCCATGACGTGCTCAGAAAAGCACAGTGGGACATACTGTGACATAAATTATCATGATAACAATAAACAGTCATGCTGCCCAGGACTAAAAGGAGCTAAAGGTCATCAGGTCATAAGAAGACAAGACTAGCTGCCTCACCTTGATATCAAACACACGGATGAAATAAGACCTCTGAGGGTTGTCTTTCACCAAGCAAGCCACACCGCAGCATCTTTTGGTCCAGGACGGGCCCCTGTCTGCTGCATACACCTGGACCACTGCTGAACACAGAGTCTGCAAAAAGAGAATAACATCTACCTGTCAGACATACAAACCCACAAACTTCACGGCAAAATCAAATTGATGATTAAGACATATATAATATATTGTTGCAGCCATATCAAAACGTTTTACGTTTTTGGGTGGTTTGTGTGTTTGTTTTTTCTTTTTCCATTTATAATCCATTTTAAAACTGCCCATTATATTGTGTGAGTATTGCATAAAGAACAGAGCAGCAGAAAGATTTTTTATTTATGCTCTTCTTTCTACCATAGAGTTACTATTTCAGAGATAGATGGTTTTGATATCGACAATATGCTACTAAAACATCTCTCATGGAAAGACAGCCTAGAGTTGCTTAGCATGTTGCATTTTGCTTCAAACTGTTAGACTATGTCCTTGGATTTCATAATAAATCCATCTAAATCATGATTATAGCTTTTATTATTGAGTTCAGAAATGAACAACTGCAGTTATAGTTAGTTATTGCTAAGAAATAAGTTCTGGCTCAATTTTGTATTAGAATCATTTCTGGTTACATGCAACACACACTACACCATGTACCATCCTATTACTGCCTTAATATTCAGGAGCAATGAAGCAAATCACAAGTAATCTTGCAAATCACACACACACACACACACACACACACACACACACACACACACACACACACTTAGATTGTATTGCCTCAATGAAGTGTAATCACTCCCGACAATGCAGTCAATCAAAATGAATAATTATTCACTATGTGACTCAGGGGGGAAAAAGTAAGTAATTTCAATATGCCAAAAGCATGTTGTACTCCTTTTAAGCAACAATTCTAAATATCTGTAAGAAAATAAGTGTGTGTGTAGATTTGGGCTGTTTCAGGCTCCTTACCAGTTCTCCTTCAATTTTTAACTGTTCTTATCTTTTTCTTTCTGGCTTTACATAACTTGAAATCTGTCTGCCTGCTTAAATCCTCTAGGCACTTTACAAGTGTTTCACTTCTGTCCAGGAGATTATTTTGGAAAAATAATCACCAAGATGATACAGTATTTCTTCAAGTAAAATAAGCAATAGGAATTGTGTAGGGGTAAATACACACACACCTTCTCAAAAACAGTAATGAAATGGGGGGGGGGGGTACTCCCTTAAAACTGAATCACACAGAGAAACTAAAAATAATACAGAAATAAAAACTACATTAAAAACACAAGCTTGCCTCTCACTTTTCTGTTTACTTAGGCTTTAAACATGCCTGTGCTACATCCATGTGACAGAGAGCAGCAGTTAGTGCTCCTCCAGGACACGGGTTACCAAAGGGAAAAAATAGGCCAGCTTCTTGGCAATACTGTCAAGGGGAAGACGGCCAAGATCTCAGAGAAGATGAAATATTTTCCATGAACAAGTGTGCTTACACACACACACACACACACACACACATTCAACTGTCAGAAGTCAAATGGTTTAACATCTTAAAAATAAAAAATAAGTTTTTCATTATTAAAAGGTTTAACAGGACTATAACTTGTGTAATTATCTGTTCAAATAACCCCACATAAATAACAAAAAACAGGCAGCTAACTCACAAATAAAAAGGTAATTCAATCCATGCACAATACTGCCACGTCAGTAACAGCAGTATCAACAACACATAGCTTTTCTTCACCTCAAAGGGAAAAACTGCTTCCTCATGCTAAAAAAAATGCACTCTCAGCATTCGAAAATTCTGACTAAACTAAACGTCATGGGAAGCTTGGTGGGTTCCAAGGAATAAAAACAGTGAAGCAAATGGGTTTGTGAGGCATTTGCAGTGATCCGTGGTGCGGAGGAAGTTCAACAGGTTCAAAGAGATTTGCACGGTTTCTCTATGATACTGCATAAGCTTCAAATATTTCTATAAATGAATAACTTCTTTGGATGTTAATGCACAACAGCTACACTGCATAACAATAATCTTCAAAACATATTAAAAACCTGACATATTAACAAAGGCCTGCTGAACAGTGTCTGTATTTAACACAGACTCTGGAAACGCTGTTTTACACTAATCTAGCACCAGCATGAGTTATTTAAAGCTTTAGGTTGCTGGGGTTGGGGGTGGGGGGGGGGGTGGAAATCTGACCACAGATCAGCACTGGCTCAGCGTTCTTATTCACTGAAGCAAAATCGTTGGTGTTGAAGAGGCAGATCAGTTCACTTCCTGTCCATAAAGACTGCTGATTGTGCACAACTGTCCCTGACTGCCCTTTTCTCTCCACCCTCTCTTCCTCTCTGCCTCCCTCTACACCCCCCAAAACACCCACCACCACCACCCCCACCCATTGTGAGAATTGGACTTCGTCCACTCCTTGGACTGCCCTTGGACTGTGGTGCCGGTTCAGAACACGGTAATGAATGGACCCATGACTGCTGGAAATGGGCCCCGCCACCATGTCTCATATTCAGCCATCCTTTATGAAAGCCCACTTTATGGCCTGGATCTTTGGCTGCCGTTCTCAGGCGGACACTGCACTTATAGTTACAATCCCCTTTTCCTAAGTCCAGTCATGCGCGGACAAGAAAACTAGGCGGGCTTGAAATTGAGATTCTGTGGTCAGCTGTTATTGTCAAATAGAAACAATAAGTAAATAAAGGATCATTCAGAGCTTGCATACAGAGCCAGCACTGTCAGCATAACAAGACCAACCTAAGCCACATAGGCCATGGACTTTAGGACACTTCTGCAAGCTCACGAAGCAAAGATTATCCTTATTCACTGCACCAGAGGCATTATGTAACCCCACAATTTGCAATTAGGTACTTGTATTTGAATTCTCGCTGCAAGATTACAGAGATAGCCTCATCCTTTAATGCTGGGCCTTCAGCTCAGAGTCAAATATTATCTCAAATAACAGTCATTTTCTTTAATATGAAGGTATATTCTACCTCTCTGGTCTAATGAAAGTTTTCCCTCAACATCTTCCCAAAATATTTGTGCTACAGCACAGCAGACTAAGCACAACCTCAGATCTGCACAAGGACTTCAGGTTTAAAAAAAAAAAAAAGCTCCATAGTCCAAAAAAAGTGGCAGAAGCACTGGCTTGATCTTCACCTGGGCCAGCATGCACCATAGCACAGAAAAGCTCTGTGCCTCAGCCTCAAGATTTACCTGTTCATGTTAGTACAGTCACTGGGAAAAAGGAAGTGGATAATGCTTCCCTGTGAGTGATTTACCGCTGCCAGTGACAACGACAGGAAATAGTTCAAATCCCAAGCAGGGTTATTAGTCCCAAGTGTAAAACACGACGCCTAAAAGTTTCCTCAAAGCTTAATTTGAGCAGCATCTGGATATATACTCATATGTAGCCAATAGCTTAAACAAATAAAAAAAAAGAAAAGTAGCCTATGGAACTAAGATGGAATAGAAAAGGTTCAGAATATGACTGGAAAAGATGCTTTCAAACAGTATCAAAACGAAAATGTTAAGAGAAATGCTGAAACTACTATTGCTGAAGTGATGTTCTGGCAAGATATTAAGTTTTTAGCTCGTTAGCAAAACATAAGAAAGCAAGTAGATTATTTCAGATTTTTACATGAAGCTCCTGTGCAGTTTATCAATTAGTCTGTTACGGACTAACGACTGCAGGACTCAGCCAAGCAGGTACAGTCACCAACAGTTACAGCTGCGATGCCCATCACTTGACACTTTAGATACAGGATGCTGGCGCCTGTGGTAAACAAACCAGGCCTGGCCTGAACGCCTGAAGGAAACAGCCTTCAGTGCTTTCTCCCTTCCAGCTCAAGATGCTGTGCATGTCTGCCGGCAGTGGCAGCCTCGAAAGACTTTAAAAAAAAAAAGAGTGATACTTCCGTCACCCTATCAGAGCAGGACACCTCAAACGGGAATTCACATTCCATGGCAAGCAGCCTGGTCGAGGCAGACTGTATTCCCTAAAAGTCAGCCCTAATGTAACGCAGGCGCACACGGTCTAAGTTAGCATCCACACTAGCATTGCTGTCACAGGTTCAGGCGAAAGAGTAAACCTTCAGCAGCGACACCCTGCACAGTATGTGAGCTTAATCATTTAACAGAGGGGCTGGTTTTCACTTGAACTCCTGAGAGCACGGGATGGCCATGAGAGCACACAGAAACTTACGATACATTTCCTGCCTAGGTGGCTGAAGAGACACTCGTTCTCTTGCGGGGTGAGAAGCAAAGAGCCGACATTGGCCACCCTCCTCTGAGGCTGATGTCCACTCATGTTGCCAAGAGAAGAGGCCAACTAGTTCAGGTGTCTGCCGAAAGAGTATTTTATGTAAAATACGTGCAATCACTGGTCATCATGGCCTGCACTCGGCTCATCCTGGAAACCGCACTCCGCAAACAGAGAGGCGTCGGCGACCGTCTTCTCCCACTGCACGAGCTCTCCGGTAACTAATCCTCCGTCTCCGCGGCCGCACGGCGGTTTGAAGTTGTCAATACTCGCTAAATTGCCCAATATAAACTTTCATCCCGAACTCCCACAGCAACAACGATCCCTCAATCCAACATGGCAGCGGGGTGGATGGACCGATGAAGCGTCGGCGAAAAGGGGGGGTGGGCTTTCAATCAGCGGCTTCCAAATATATTTTCCTCAAAGTGAAAAACAACATTGAGTGAACTTCTTTAGTGACTTTACGATGCACCTCACTTATGTTTAAGAGGGGTCTGTTTAATTGAGAGGTCATAGTACAAAATGATAATAACATCATGTTCAGTTGAAGTACACCTCGCCCCACAGAATGGTCCGCTCCTGTTTTCCCGTGGATTCTGCAGTCTTGGAAGCGCTGGAGGGGCGGAGCCTCCTGGAGCTGGAGGGGGAGGAGCCTCACCGCACGGAGGGAGTTCAGTCTACTAATCACGCAATTCACAGGAAAGAAACAGCTATACAGTCAATGCCATGAGCTTTTTATCTGTAAAAGTAAACACTTCACATCACTAATATAATCATTTCTTTAGCAAACACGATACGAGAATTCAAATACATATGTAAATATTCAGACTCGCCACAATTTACATTAGCCCAACATGGTCAAAAGTTGCTAAGCAAATGTCTCAAAGCCCTCTCAGAACAAAATGTAACACCATGTATAAAACAAATAGTATATTTCATTATATTATATCTTATTTTTAAACAAATACTCTATTAATATGGGTTACAGTATGTGGGCAAATACATGTATCCAGTGGTTGTCAGTAACTAAGTAAATGTAATTTGTTACTGTACATTTGTTACTGTACTTAAGTAGTTTTTTCGTGTATCTGTACTTAAGTATTTCCATTTGGGTGACTTTTTACTTTCACTCCACTACATTTCATAGTCAAATATGTAACTTTTTACTCCACTACATTTTGAGAAATCTGTTGTTCCTTTTGGTTTTTGTGTGTATAAAAATGTAACATGTCAAAACGAAAGAAGCACAAAGCAAGAACACCGATCAGGGCACAGCGGTCACTTTGTTCTGAGCTTGTTTTGACCTGTTGGTCACACCAACCCAGTTCAAGCACATGGTTTAATGTAAGTGCTGCAGCGTAAAATTTTGGGAACACATACGTCTACCTAAATGATGAACTAACCTAACTTGGTGTAAATAGACCACAATAGAGAAATATGTACACATATGCAGTCGTGACTGGCATGTTTCTTTTTCTCTAAATTCATACAAACACTTTAATTTCATAGTAAATTAGTTTCGGTTAGTTTAGACCTACAGATCAATATAGTGAAGGAAAACTTCTTTATGATCCTGAGTTTAAAGCAAGTTTTTATTCAATTTGCAACTAAGTTACAAAGTAATCTTAAACTGAAACTTTGCTTGTTTGTAAAAGTGATTTCAGAGCCACTCGGTTCTCCCTGATGGAAACTGTTTACCTTCAGTGTTTTGTGCTTATGATCATTTTAATAGACGTCAGCGTCACTAATTAATGACGTTCTATTAAAAGACTGGTATACCAAGAGAGACGCTGGAGGATTTTCACCTAAAATGAGTTCATGAAGCGAGTCTTGTTATAAAAATGATAACAGGACATCAGAGCCATAATTACTCTTTTAGTACTTTTACTTTCAGTACTTAAGTACATTTGAAGGCAAATACTTTTGTACTTTTACTCGAGTTGAGGTCTAGAGTGAGGACTTCTACTTTTACTGGAGTAATATTTTACCTTAGGTATCTCTACTTTAACTCAAGTACATAGTTTGTGTACTTCGTCCACCTCTGACTGTATCAAAATATGTAATGTTATTGAGTTAGTGAGTGTATTGGTTCATTGTGTAATATGGTTTAAAATAAACTGCCCATTTTCATAATGTGTGATTGCAACAGTTACATATGTATTTTCCAATGACGTGAAGTATTTTCCAATATAACAGTGCATTTCCTCAACATATCTGGATGTTGTAAATGTACAGCTCAAAAACATTTGTACATGCTGAAAAAATCTCAGCTATTTTTAATGGTTTATCTGAACAGTTGTCACAATTTGCAGATGTTACAGATTCGGCTAGCTGTTTTAATCAGTTATGCACGGCTGTTCTAGATGATGTAGCTCCGTTTAAGATTAAATTAAAACCATTAACTAATTAATCTCCTTGGTTAAATGGTGATGTGCATTTGAAAAGAGAGTGCAAAGTTTAGGTTCATTGTCTACATATAAAAGATTTGTTGGTTTTGTATTGTTAAGGATGCAAGAGCTGCTTATTATAATGATTTAATTACGTTCCTAACATTGGAGGTTTTTAAAGTTTTTAAAGGATAAGATTATAGATATTAGAGCTAATATCCTATTTACGTCTACATGCATTGAGATTCTTCCCGCTAGCTCTAACACTGATGTCCTGAATCAGTTTAGTCCCGTCACTTTGGATGAGTAAATGGAGACTGTGCAGCACTTGCACCTCTCTTCTTGTCCCTACAATGTTCTTCGTCACAGTTTTCTTAACAATGTTTTAGAATCTGTTGGTCCTCATTTGCTAGCGATTGTGAATTTTTCTCTTTCCTCAGGGTGTGTTCCCGCTTGTTTTAAAGTGGCCAGTGTGCAGCCTCTTCTTAAAAAATCAAGCCTTGACCCTAATGATTGTTCAAGCTTTACACCCATTTCTAAGCTTTCCTTTTTCGCAAAAAAATTGGTTAAAATGGTTTTAGATCAACTTTTGTATGTGCTGGAGGCAAACAGCATTTTTGAAAGGTTTCAGTCTGGATTTCGCCAAAAGCAAAGCACAGAAACAGCTCTTGTAAGAATTTTAAATTATATTTGAATGCATTCTGACTCCAGGGGGTATCTCTTTTGGTGCTGCTTGATCTTGAGTGCAGCTCATGATACAGTGGATCATGATATCTTGAAAAATAGGCTTAGTGAATAGGTTGGCATATAAAGGATAGTGCTACATTTTTTGAATTTATGTAATAGAAAGTTCATTGAGTGTTGCAAAGTTCAAAGGGTGTTCATTGTTTGTTGGAAATATGATGTCTTCCGTGGCTGATATAACGCAATGGGCCCCAGGGTTCCATTCTTGGCCCTGTTTTATTTTCACTTTACATTCTTCCACTTGGAGTTTTAATCAGACATGTATGTGAATGATACACAGATGTATCTCTCAGTTAATCGGAATGACTTTAGTAGAGTAGCTAATCTAATTGAATGCATTGACGATATTAAGGACTAGATGAATTGTAACTTTGTTCAGTTAACTTAAGTTCAATGAGCACAAAAACAGAAGTTCTGGTCATTGGTCTTGACAGGGATTTGCAGGTGGTAGTTTTTTTCATAGAATTGCAATTAAAAAAAAAAAAAAACTTCAGTTGGTCTAAAATGCTGCTCCTAGGTTTTATTCTTGTGATTAATTGCAATCACAGGTACAATGCTTAACTGTATATGCATGTTTAATATCTTTTTATTGTTTTAACTTTTGTTATAATTATTTTATTGTAAAGCACTTTGTAGCTTTGTCTTAGAAGAATGCTATATAAATAAAGATTACTTACATATGTATAGATATAGGTACATGTAGATATATAAGCAGACATTTATAAGCAGACATGTATAAGCAGACATTTCACTATATACTGAAGAATACATATATAGAATAGCTAGAAATACATATTGTAATGTCCTGCTATTGGCTCGTTTGCCCATGGACATGCTGAGGGTGTGGCCACACATAGAAGTGACACATAGGGCACCATGGAAGCACCAGCCTCACAGCAAGAAAGACTTTAATCTTGTAATAGTTGTGGCTTTTAGCCTGAAGTTGTGTAAATGTGTTTCTTGAGCTATTCGGTGCTGGGCTTTGGAGTAGCAGTGAGTTCTTTGTACTTGGAACGTTGATTGCGAGACGCATTCCCGTCCATCAGCATATCAGTGCCAGATTTCCCAAATGCTCTTTTGAATGAATAGATAGGTACAAATTGCCATGGACACACATATACACTACAGAATCTTTGATATATATATATATAGAAACATATGTGTGTGTTTGTGTGTAAAAGATCCAAATAACAAATGAACACTCATGCATCCAGCATTCATTATAAGCCTAAATGCATATAACTAATGTAGCTTTCAGTACTTAGATGTTTTGCATTATCACATTCATGATAGTCTAATGAATAAGGATGAAATGAACAAGCGCCGGTGCTTACGCAATAACCACCAGGCACAGGGTTTACCTTGTTCCTCCCCACTGATAAACAAATGATGAAGGGACAGAAAGAGATCAGGCCAGATGGAGAGATGTCTGAATAGGGCTTCTTGCCAGAAGCCATTGTCTCCTTTCAGAAATGCTGTAGTGGTTTTGCATAGGATTTATTAAAGAGAAAAGGAGAAAAATATAATACTTTGGCATATGTGACAGGTGTCTCCCACCACTATACTAGTGATTTAGACCTGTACTACCCCAGCACTGCAGGCTGAGAATGCTGCAGATTGAAAAGAAAATCTAAGTTATATTTAGCACATACGTAATTATATAGTGCAAACATAGTCAAACAGTATAATCACACAGACACATTAATGTTAATAACACATATAATGTATTTAAGTCATTTAATTAAATGTGTACAACAGTTCCACATGAATAAACTATACTACATCAATACAGTGTGGTCTCACAGCTTACTTAATTCTGGCAACAGTTGTGTTGATGTACTGTGTCTTTTACAGTTTTTGCAGGCTGAGCAGGTTGGGAACGAGGCTGTAGGGTTATTTGTTGTGTAGAATGGAATTGTTGTGTAACAAAAGATTGTGTAATTTGCAGGAGGACAGGTATGCCTTGTATGGAAGAGGAAGAGCCCTGCATGACGAAGGACAATGCATGTGTTTTCAGACCTAATGTGATTCTTCATTATAGGTCAATAAGTATAAGATGGCCAGTGTACTCCCTTCTAGCTAACATACAGAGAGAGAGAGAGAGAGAGAGAGAGAGAGAGAGAGGAGAGAGAGTGAGAGAGAGAGAGTGAGAGAGAGAGAGAGAGAGAGAGAGGAGAGAGAGTGAGAGAGAGAGAGTGAGAGAGTGAGAGCGAGAGGAGAGAGAGAGAGAGAGGAGAGAGAGAGAGAGAGAGGAGAGAGAGAGAGTGAGAGAGAGAGAGTGAGAGAGAGAGAGAGAGAGAGAGGAGAGAGAGAGAGAGGAGAGAGAGAGAGAGAGAGAGAGAGAGAGAGAGAGAGGAGAGAGAGAGAGAGAGAGAGAGAGAGAGAGAGAGAGATGTGTTTTAGGGCACACTTATTTACACTGGAAATAACAATTAGTGGGTTTTTATTTATTTTAACAGTGGCTTTTTCACTTGTTTTGACTCTGGCGGTTGTAACACAATATATTTTTTCTACATTAAAAGGACAAATATCATGAGCATACTATTTGTTTTGGAATATTATTCATTATAATAGAACCAGCGGCACGGTGGCGTGGTGGGTAGCGCTGTCGCCTCACAGCGAGGAGGGCCTGGGTTCGATTCCCCGGCCGGGTGACCAGGGTCCTCTCTGTGTGGAGTTTGCATGTTCTCCCCGTGTCTGCGTGGGTTTCCTCCGGGTTCTCCGGTTTCCTCCCACAGTCCAAAGACATGCAGTCAGGCCGATTGGACATGCTAAATTGCCCCTAGGTGTGAGTGTGTGAGTGGCTGTCTGTGTCTGTGTGTCTGCCCTGTGATGGACTGGCGACCTGTCCAGGGTGTATCGTGCCTTTCGCCCGAAGACTGCTGGGATAGGCTCCAGCACCCCCCCGCGACCCTGACGGAGAAGCGGCTTGGAAAATGGATGGATGGATGGATGGATAATAGAACCAATGGATCACTTACCACAACAATGAATTACACGTCTTTTTTCTCCTCAGTGTTGTAGCAGACTCTGTTGACCGCCAGATGGCGGCCGCACTACAGAGATTTCCTTGGTCCAGCAGGACCAAGGAAAAACTGCTTAGCCGCATAACTCAATCTTTTACCACTTGCCGTTCCATCTTCTCTAGTACTTGATTGTGTTGATACCGAAGACGTGAGTTTTACTGTATGGTTCGCCTTAACATCGTACAAATTCTTCCAATGTTCCTAAGCACATTTTATAACGTGGCGTAAGGAGATAAGGCCATTATTTTGCCTTGAGAAGCGCTCCTTCATTTACACCGGCAGAAAAGGCACATGGGACACAGCAGGGGATGGCAGAGAGCAGGCGGGTGTCTATTAGCCAAATCTCTTCACTTTACGGTAGACACACAACCCCCAGCCCAACAAATAAAACACACTCAACGCATACACACAACTTAATGAACAGCAACTTCAACAATAACAAAAACAGCAACAAATGTCCCTTCAGCGTGGAGGGAGGCAGACCGCGTGGTGTAGCTTTGCCTCTAAAGCCCCTTCTGCAGCTACAAGTGACAGCCAACACAGTAATAACACATCAAACTGTCTTAGTATGAGTCCTCAATTCTTACCTTCACCTGAAACACATCCAGCTGCTCCTGAAGTTCTACCTCCCTCCAGACTCTGATGTAACCGTTTCTAACCGCTATCCTTTTCTGAAAGCACAACTTATTACTGTCAATATCAGATCATTTTGTGTTTATACGCTGCTCACTTTGCTATGGAAGTAAGATAATGAACTCATCTCATGACAACAACTTTGTCATCTCGAAATAACAAGATAATTAACTTGTTATTTTATGATAACTGTGTTATTCAGATTCAGATTCCTTTATTGATCCCAGGGGGAAATTGCAGATAACAACTGTTACCGCGAGATAACAAGTTAATTAAATCATTATCTCAAAAGAACTTTTGTTATCTTAAGATAACAAGATCATTAACTCATAATCTCAAGATAACTGTTATCTAGTGATCACAAGATAATGAACATATAACAAACTTTATCTCGAGATAACAAGATAACTTGTCATTTCAAGATAACAACTTTGTTATCCTAAGAAAACAAGATATTTAAATCGCTATTTCAAGATAACAATCTAGACAATGATGACCAACTCATGACATTTCTGGACTTCTGGACTTTACAGAAGTAGTATGTTTCTTATTCCAGATCTAAAGTAGGGTTAGTAAAATGCAAAGAGCTTAACTGTCAGTTTGGGCAGTCGTGGGCTGAAGGTTAGGACCCAGCCCCATGACCAGAAGGTTGCCAGTTCAATCCCCAGAGCCAACAGTACACAACTGAGGTGTCTTTGAGCAAGACACCTAACCCTCATCTGCTCCCCGGGCGCCGTGGATAGGGCTGCCCACCGCTCCGGGCAAGTGTGCTCACTACTCCCTACTGTGTGTGTGTGTGTGTGTGCTCACTAATGTACATATGTGGTGTTTCACTTCATGGATTGGTTAAATGCGGAGGTGAAATTTCCTCGTTGTGTCCCCGTTGTGGGACTGGCAGGTAAATTTTTGTTTTCCAAGGTACAGACAATGTAAATGTACCCTTAAAAGTACAATGGTGGTCTTAATGTGCCATAAATAAAAGCCAAAATGTTTAGAGTCACTGTAATATAAAAATATATAGGTAAGTATAACAGAATATAGTGCAATTATGTTCCCTACCCAAAAATAGTAAAGAGGTACCCGTGAGGGGTACCACCGCAATGACAGTTCAGTGCCTTAGTATTGGAATAATTTAGTATCTTTACAGGACAATGAAAATGTTCTGAATTCTACATGGAAGATTAATGTAAAAGAATTTATTCTAAGTAATTTTCTATTGCTCCTTTTATGATTGACATTTTCATGTACCTTCAATGTTGTAAATGATTTTTGACAGTTATGATACACCTTTTTGCATTGGCAAATTCACCTGTTTCACATTATAAAACATATGTTGTTCAATTATATGCAAAAATACCCATAGACATAAACATCCTTCTATATCAGGTCATTTAAAATATGCAACCTAAAGCCAGAATGCAGTCTTTGATCTGTGTGTGGTGTCAGACATTGCTGAGGTATGCAGTTTTCTTGTTTCTGCAGCTTGTGTGTGTGTTGGAGGTGGACTGTGGGCTTACTCTGGTTTCACCTTGAGTAACACAATCAGATATCAGGCAAGAAAACAGCAGCAGGCTTACTTTACTGGGTGTCAGTCATATTTCAAAATATCCACTCACTTCAGAAGGAATTCTTACCAGATTTTGGGGGAAACACACTTGAGCTGGAAGAATCTGCTTGCATGGCACATGTGTGAGCAAAAACATATCCCCCTCCCTCTCTGAGGAAAAAAACAACAGGCAGGTCTTCATGTGTGACCACAAGGGATGTCGGTTCCCACCCTGCAGCCTAAACAGTTGACATAAGTGGATTTATTCTCTGGTAAAGTGATGTATCACATAACTACAGGCAAATAGGATGAAGCCATGTTTTCACAACTGTTCAAATAAGTGTGAATATCAAGTGTAGCATTTGTTGCTGTAGTAGGCACATTTTGCAGGTATGTTATCCATTATTATGCGTAACACATTCAGTGGTGGGCGAGTTAAGCATGAAAAAAACTCCATGAACTCACTGTTTCTCTGAGGTCACTGTTAGATGCATATCAGCCTCTGGACCCTCATCGGACAACTGCATGTGTAAAATCTCATGTGAAAGGACACACAGCTAAGTGAGAAAACACTACAGCAGACACCAGCAGATTAGAGTTATGCTGATCCAACTTTTTCTTTCCCAATACCAATTTCAGCTGATATCAGCTCATAGTGTGTACCAGTATGACTTTTATTATTATTAAAATTTGTAGCCTTCATAAAATGAGCTGTTAACAGTTAATTTCAAAACATGATACATCTATATTAAAACCTTTTGCTTATTTAAGCTGCAGTATGTAGGATTTTTTGTTAAAATGTAAAGACGTAGCATCAGTGTCTCAGGAGGACAAAGCTAAATGCTAAAATATGGTGTTGCTGCACTGTTGTGTGTTACTCAGAAAAGCCTGTAATTTTTATGGTTGGATTTCACAGTTTATTTGGACCACATTTAATCCATCATTACATATTAATGTCACATGCACAGGCTCAAAAAGAAAGTCCGACTCAATGTTTAGATCTTACATGTAAAATCTGTATTATACTGATGAATATATGATGCTAAGATGACAATACCAGATAATTCATTTACATCCTCAGAAGACATGTTGCCAAGTTTTGACTGAGTTCTCTTTGCATACTGTTTCAAAGCACTTGGAATCATCAGATTCAACCGCTCAGGAAGGAGTCAGATGCACAGCCAATATTACCAAGTGTTCTTCGATAAACACACTGCATGCAATTACACACTTCCACCAAAGAGGTCTCCAAATCCACAAAACTTACATAGTGTAGCTTTAAGGATTTTTAAAGTGAGGCACACTGGATAAGTATTTCATGTCAATCATATTCTTCTCATTTATTTTAGGGCTACAAGGTCCAACTGATCACTGTAAACCAGGAGTGCTCAGTCTTGGTCCTGGATATGTACTACACTGCAGAGTTCGGCTCCAACCCTAATCTAATACACCTGATCCAGGTAAAGAATTTTTTTGGGGCATCTGAATATTAGAGCCAGTTGTATTCTTTCCAGGAACTCTTCAGGCTGGTAGATCTTCAGGACCAATATTTAGCACACTTGCTGACATTTTAGCTTTCAGCTTATTGTCTACCACTCAATGTAACACTCAGAAATCTGACAGCATAATTGTTTTCATCTACATTATTCAGATTCAGATTCCTTTATTGATCCCAGGGGAAAATTGCATTAGATTGACAACATGCCACATTTCCCATTTGCAAAATGTGCCTGTAATGTGATCATTCATAAGCTGCATGTGGAGCATTCAGTTCCATTAATGAAAACACAAAGTGAGATAATGATGTGTGTCATGCTTTAGAAAGGCATTCTTCCCTTTTAAAATGACTGTTTCTAAGAAACCGATAGTTTAATAAAGTCAGCATGGGTGATAAAGTCAGTGCTGATACCGATCTAGTGTATCATATTATTGCATCTACTACAGCTAAACTATTTTAAACTTTTAATCAGTTTCTATTTGTTTAACAAACAGCATTTCTTCCTTTTAGATCTGCTTGATCTGGGACTCAGCCTCAGCCTTTCTCAGCCTAGTTCTGTCAGCTGTATTGGGCATTGTTGCTGGACCTATTTGGCAGCTTGATTGGCTAATGATTGGGAGGAGCTACTGTAATCAAATAACAAAAGAGTGCAAATGTTGGTTCCATGCATGTATGCACCCCGGGACACAGGAGAGTAAGAGAGTCATATATAAACGCTGAACAGAACCAACAATAAACAAATTAATATATAAAATGGTCGTATTTTTAAATTCTGATTTTTTTAAACAGAATATTCTGAAAGAATCCTTCACCATTAAAAGAAAAAGGACACAGCAGATGTTCAAGTATTAATGAGCCTTCTGGTTACTTTGTGGAGCCACAATACCTAGTAGAAGATTGGAGAGGTGAGTGACTCATTACAGTGACACATAATATGCATCATTACAATGACAAAGTCCAAGATTCTTAATCAGTGATGGATGTTCTTGCTGCAGACTAGACAGTTCCATGTTCAACCAATTTTTCAGATGCCTTAAGATGTTGGTGGGCTATAGCATGTCACTACAGTTTTTATTGTTTATGCATTTAAAGAAATTGTGAACTTAATCCGCATTGTCACTTTCTTAGCCAATCAGAAGTGTCCTTTCGCTAATGTATTGGCACATGGCACATACAGATCTAATACAAAACAGAAGTTCATTGGACAACTGTGTAAAACAACGGCAAAACGTTTACTGTCAGTCTTACTGTTAGATGAGAAGTAACAGGCTGGGCTGTCATTATATAAAATGGACAGATGTACCTCCTTCTTCCACATTCTGTTATAGACAAGCCATGTTTGTTGATCTGCTCTATAACTATTTTGTCTGCATTTCCCTAAAAATTTGAGCTCAGTAAGGTCTGTACATAAGGCTATTTTGGGCCCCTCTTATGAAGTCTAACCTATGACTGGTGAATACTCAGACTCAGGGTTTGGCATCATTTTAGACATTTTAGTCTTGCCCTCCACCACCCTCACCTGAGTGTATAAAAACACAAAATAGAAGTGAATATATTTACTTTGGGTGGGAGGTTAAAGGTACATTGCACTAAAATGAATCTTAGGTAAAACTATCCATGAGACAAGAATAAGCTTCACATTGTGACAGTATTACACTTTAACACATTCTAAAACTGTTTACAGTACAGTAATATTAGGCTTATTACAAGGCATTGATATACAGCACTAATGAAGGCTGAAATCTGACAAACAGAATGTGTTTTTTTTTCTTGGTCAGAGTTTAGTGACTGATTCAAGACATTTACTCTTTTGAAAGTCAGTTGCAGTGTTTAATGGAAAAGTGGATGTTTGTGTTGTTTGTTTGAAATTTGCAAAGGAAAAGCTTTTTTTCTGTCCACTAAGCCTCTGTTTAGTATGATGTATTAACCCTTAAAAGGCCAAATTGTTTTATTTCATGCTTCTATGACCTAAGAATTACTCAGCCAGTTTGCACTGACATCCCTGTAGTTACTGAACAATAAGTCTTAGTATTTAAAAGCCTGGGATTTTAAGGTTGTAACTGTTGACAGAGAAAATATGACAGAGAAATGTGAAACAGAGGGAGAGAGAAGGCAAGAGATGTAGACAACAAGTGAGAGAATAGGGAGAGAGAGAGAGAAAGAGAGAGAGATAAAGAGAGAAAGAGACAGAGAGAGAGAATATATATGTATAGAGAGAGAGGGAGACAGAGACAGAGACAGAGAGAGAGAGAGAGAGAGAGAGAGAGAGAGAGAGAGAGAGTCCCACAGTTAATGAGGACTGGAAAACTGACAAGTTCATGTCCTCAGATGAAAGCCTTTCAATATCTGCTTTACTCCAGCAGAATTAGTTCCCATTCATTTACTATGACCACAACCTGTTAGAGTGGACAATAGTGGATTCACAAAATGGGCCTCCAGAAACATCCACTCCCTTTAGTCATGCATTCAATGGAATTAATTCCATTGACTAAGAAGGACAGTCAGCTTCATACAAGGTTAATACACACTTACACATAGTAATTCTACTTTCATAATCTTAACTAAGCCAAAACTACAAAGGAATATTTCTAGCTTTTTATTATTTTCAACAAAAGCCACATTTCCTACCAACCGGACATTTGTCCACCCACAAATACAAACACATACATGCAAACAAAAACCTGAAGCAATGACCTTCTCCGCAGTATTGATGAGAAAAACAATGGCTATAATCTCATCTTTCCTCAAGTTGACCCAAAAGCAGCTGACTCACTTCTTCTGTTCTGTTCTGAGGGTGAGAGTGGTTTCTGGTTTTCTAACCATTTACTTATATTCCCACACTAACACTGTTTACCTCACTCCATCCTCCAGGCTTGAGCTATATTTCTACAGTCAATGCATCAACATGTTAGCATGCGCATGCAAACACATACACATGTACAGATATTTTGCAAAGCAGGAGAATAGTACATACTAGATAAACTTTAAAAATAGCTTTATGTTCACTCTGACCTCCAAAACTAATAAAACACTATTCATTTGCCCATGGAACACCACTGATATGGGGTATTGTATTTATTTCATCCCTTTACTGCACAGCCTTGCCATTTGCCAACAATAACTTACTCATTTTTTGCCTGACTACAATATAAAGATCAGTTATGTCATGGTAAACTCATCACACATCACAAACAACAACTTTGCAAAAGTGTAAACACAATGTGTGGGAGGTTGCAATGTTATTTTCATAAAAAAATGTTTTACATGCAGCAAAATATAATTGTTGCCATATGGCAACAGCATGTGAAACCTGAACTCCAATTTGCAATCCATACAATGGGAGTAAATTAATATACTCCCATCCATATAGTCGTTTCTGACATTCCAAGTCAATATAATTATTTTCCTTTCAGTATTTTTTAAAACATGGTTGTTATGTGCATGTTGCTTTTCATTCTTGGATAATGAATGTGGCCTTAACCTACTGTCTCATTGTAAGCAGTACAGTTTTACTGTTTCATTCGTTATATATATCACTGCTTAAATTCCATGTTTCCTTTGTTTCAGTAAAAATAAGTACATATCCTCGATGGAAAACACACTTCTGCACATTTTAATTACTGTGTATTTGCTGAATTTAACTAATTTATTAGGGGGAAAAATTTAAACTGAAAATCTAACCCATGCAAAAGTTCTGGCATATTTCATATTTTTCCAATATGTTAAACTCATTCAGTCAATAGAAAATGTCCACTTCAACAAAAAATTTTAAGAGCAAAAATCATACATACATTTTTAGGTGTAATTCACAGTTAATTTCTTCTAATGTTTTTTTAGTATCATAATAAAAGTTTTGTTCTATTTGATGAACAGAATATCAAGTACATTAACAATGCAGTACAGAGTGCGATGTTAATGTGACAGACCTCTCACAAGTCAGTTGTACAACCGTAGACAGCAATCACAGTCTTATGAGGTCAGATTCATTACTATACTTTGGAAGAAATTAGTAATGTGTGAAACTCTGAGACATGCCACAAGTGGAATGCTGATTGCTCTCTCAGACCATGTAATTATTACAATTGCACATACAGCTATGATATGACAGTGGCATACTTGTTTTACCACAAAGTTTTTTTGCATGACACCTCCTTCTGCATTTAATCAGGAATTGCAATAAATTAATAATTATTGTATTATGTACAAAATAATTTTCAATTTATTGTCTTATTTACAGATAGATGCCATAATTTAAGGCTTAGACTTCAGTGGTAAGTATAAAAAAGAAAAGCCAAAATTAGCACATATTGCTGTTGGTCACAAAAGTTGGCCAAACTGCAACAAACTTGAAAAGATACATCTTCCTTATCATTTAATAGATGCTGACAAGACTTGATACACATGCTTCTGTTACAGTAAGGGATGATTAAAGTACAGATTAAGCCTCATTGTAGACCAAATAAAAGACCCCTTACTGAATATTCTTCCCTAGACCGTCCCTGCATACAGCGTGCAAAGAATCAAACATGATGGAAAGATCAGTACTGTACAAGCATAAACCCCTTCATCTGGATTTAATCAAGCAGTTCTCAAAAAGCAAGATGACTCTTAGGTCACTTATGTCTGTTTAGGGGAAACGCAACTTCAAACAGTGGAGATTTAGAAGCAGACAGCGTTTTGGGGAGGTCTCTGTGTGGTTGGGCACTCCGCATTGTTGTGGTTTGAGGAAAGCCATGGTGAATTCACCATATTGCTGTCTTTAGGCACAGTTTCAAGTATCGTTGCCATCTCACTCCTTACTGAAAATGTAGCACAAAACCTCTGCAGTCTTTAGGAATGGTGTGTAAAAAATCACTCAGATCAGCACAGGACGCTAATATAAAACACATGTCATTTTTCACTCTTACAGTTTCATAACTATATCAAAGGGAGAAACAGACTAGTTGAAATTCAGGGAAATAACTCAGAACGTGATGATTGCAATCAATTACAATTAGTGGTGTAGGCTCCTAAAAACTCTCGACGTGGTTACTGAGTCCTGGAACTGTTTAAAAAGAGGAAAGCCTGCTTGCTCTCTGAATCTTTCTTCATGTGTTCAGCTTTTTTACTGACACAGCAAAAAATAAAATTAAACACAGCTTGAGTTCAGGGATCTACAAGCTTATAGCAGTTCTTTATAAATTCAATCATGCTAAACACAAAATTCATGCTTTTTATATCACATACAGTTCTCTCACAATGTTAGATATCTTTTGAATAATTCCATAAAATTTTCATACTGAGCAAAAGTCAGAGACCACCCTTTCACTGATGTAATGTCCAGTTAAAATGATCATGAAATCAAAGTGTCAGGAAAAAAATCAGGAAACAAATTTTACAGAAAGTTGCACAGAAGCTTCATTGTAAGTTTAATTTTTTACAGAGACTTGCTTTCAGTTTTCCAGAGAAATCTGCAGGCATATTTTTTCCACTCATTCAAAGTTCAGTCTTATAAGTTAGTTGCATTTGCCGCTTCTCATGATTCATTGCAATTAATTCCAATAGCAAAATTCCATTCAGGCCTTACAGCCTTACTCCACATCTTAGATGTCCAGTTTCAGTTTTTTTAGTTTCTTCGTAACATCTTGACAGCTACACAACCTTTCAGACTCATAGTGTTGAGTTGTCTTCTCACAGTGGAAGGATGGACAGAAACACTTGTGATTTTTCCTGAAGTAAGACGAGAGATTGATTTACTCCCCTCTCGCAAACATAAAAAGCTGTTTTGGAAGGTCTTTAAGGCTTGCATGGGTGTTAGTAGTGCCATTTTGTCTATATCTATATCCAGTTTTCACTTATGTTCCTTTTACTGTCAGATTTCTTTCAATGATAAGTTATTTTACACCTCCTCAGAAATACCTCTTTTAGCCATGCACATGAAAAAGAACTTTGAAGGCAGCTATGTTGTGTCTGGGTAGCTGCTTGTCTGAATGTTTGAGTCTATTTGCAGGGGAACAGAACGTCATTGAGAGATTTGAGAACAGCTTTTATTGAGAGGGCACAGCTCTAACTTGTTGCTTTTAAGATTGGGAGGGTGTGGAAGATTTACACTGCACGGACAAAATAAATTCAAATCAATTTAACATTACATAGTGTCGGTTGCTCTTGTGTCATTTTCTGTTAGATATATGTTGCCTTTTTTTCTGACACTGAAAAAGTAACTTAATAACCCTTTTGACTGGAAATGAAAGAACTGACAGGGTGGTCTCTGACTTCTGCACGCTCAGCATCTGTTAAGAAGTATATGTGAGCAAACTGTCAGTGCATGAAGAGAGAAAGAACAGAGATACAGAAGAGTACATCCACCAAGCAGTTGAGGATGACTAAACCTTTTTTTTCTTGGAGTAGTCTCCTGTATTTTCAATGCATAAGCTATAATTGGTAACTTATAATTTTATAATTTTCTTATAATTCTAAGTTATAATTGATAATCATCTGGAAGTAAATACATATGCTACTGTACCATGATACATGGGCTTTTTCCTTTCACTTTCCTTCACTTTCTCTGGTGTTATTCTTTAGATTCTAAAAAAATGGTGTAGTATTCTGTTAAATATTTCTCACTCGTAGCTTATTGAAGCAAAAAAAAAATCTGTATAGCAGAATTCACATTTATACCTCACTTATAGATTTACAAAAAGTCTTATTTAACTAATCTGTCATATTCTAATATCCACTGCAATAATTTAATACTTTGTTACTTTGTGTTTTCTGAAACTTTATGCAAAGTTTTTCTCCTGAAACAGTCAGTATTGTGTATATATGTTCTAATACTGTGAGTTGTTGGTCTGCGTTTTAGTAACTTTTAGTGCCCAACAAGTTTAATTTGATTATATTTCAAATATAATACCAGATCAGATCAGAATGGTTGTGAAACTACAGCACAGGTCAAGCTTTGGTTTTTAATGGTAATGTAATGGTGCCCTTCTCATCATCACTGTTTTTTGTGGTTGGGGAAAAATTATTGCAGATTTTCCAAAACTACTGCAGTGGAAGCCACATCAGCTCTATGCTTACATTCAAAGTCATGGTTTCCATCACATTTATGGAAATTACATAATTATCAAGCCATAATAGAAAACAGAGGGGAATTATACAGGAGAGTTTTACAAACCACAAGATCAATGTTGTGACCATGCATGTAGCCAAATACTGAATGCAACAAAACCTAAATACAAAAAGCTACATGAAAGAGTATGACAAAACAGAATATATCTATGGCACCATTCATAGAGCACAGAGACACATTGTGCTGTGGAATCTGGAGCAGCATCGCTCACTGACCCACACTTTCACACTCATTCACCAGCTCCTTTGATTATCCCTGTCAGGAGCCCCCAAACATATGGTCATTTTTCAGAAGAGAATGTGACCGCCCTGATGTCTCTCTTTTGATTTTCCTCCATGTTGCTAAAGGTGGGCTGACTAATCCATGCAGACAAACGGGTGATGGCCCTGATGGACTTGTTAGCAGTGGTAGTGTGGGGACTGGTTGTCGTCCAGGGAGACCAGCTGAAGCAGGCCCATGTTCCTCTACTGCCACATCGGCCGTTTGTGGTAGTTTGGAATGCACCCACTGAATCTTGCCGTCTACGATTTAAGGTGGAATATGAGTCATACAAAGATTAATTTTTTTTTAAAAATGTGGCAAAAACTTAAAGGATGGTTGAGGTTTCTGCAAAACAGGACACACTACTTTTCATAACAAAAAACGGTGCAATATTCTGTTAAATATTTGTCATAGCTTACTGAAACAAAAGAGATGGAAGTTCAGAATCCTGTTAATGTAAAATGTAAATTCTGTACCTGACTATATAAATAATTGTGTAATATTCAGTGACAAGCTGTGGCTATCAGAGCTAAGCTTTCAGTTTCTAATTTCAATAAAATCCCATAAGTGCCCTTATAGTGTTCTAGTAGTGTATGTTAACGCTAAGCTAACAATGATTCACATGACCTTTTTGGGTCATTCTAGATTAAACACAAATGCTTGTTTTACTTGAAGCTTTTAAGAGAGAATAAGATATTTTACATTGTATGTTGCAGTTTTAGAGTAACTCAGCGTAGCGCCCCCCACTGTTTTCCAGTGACTGAAATGCACTGGTCATGCTACTACTGGTGTTCACTGTCAGTGATGTATCTATAACTTTGAGAAGGCCTAGAGTGATGTTTCTCACAAAATTGGTCCCACCCATTGTAAATCAAATCATGATTTGTTGATTCCAGTGTTATTGTTAGTGGTTAATCTACCTTCAGAAAGGCAGCTTCACTCTCTAGCTCATCTGTAGCAACCATCCCATTTTCAAGTAATCCAGCAAATTGCCATTTTTTTGGGTTTGTGCTGCTACAGTGATGATGTCAGCAGTGCATGCTTTCAAAACAAACTGAGACCCTGTGTGCCTGAAATCTCTCCCATTCCAGTTCTTATCAGAAACAGAAAGAACAGGGTGTACATGTCAGATAATGTGAATGTATCCAATCTGCAATGTGTAAAATGTTGGTCATGGCTACTGGAGCAAAGCATGCAGGTAAAGATAAAGATTATTTTATTTTATTAGGGAATAGCAATGAGAGGCACAGACTAGCTGCCTATCTGCATTCAAAAGCTCTAAAGAACCAACACATAACCTTGGTGTACTGATGGAGTGGGATGTCAGTTTTAGCAGTCATGTTTAGTCAGTTTAGTCAGTTACTAAATCACCTTAAGAACATTAAAAGGTTCTAGATTTTCTGACTAAAGCAGACATGGAGAAACTCATCCATGCCTTTATTTGTAGCTGCATTGGTTACTGTAATGGTCTCCTAACGGGACTCCCAAAGAAGGCCAAATAACTTGAGTTAATTCAAAATGTGGCTGCCAGAGTTCTCACTAGTAGAAGAAGGAACCACATCACCCCATTCTTAAAATTTTATGCACTGTCTACTAGTATGTTACTGAATAGACTTTAGGTACTGTTACTGATCTATAAATTGCTTGAGGCTGTACCAGCACATTTATTTGATATGCTGTAGTTTAAAACATTGTTAGCTCTACTGCACTTCTCTCGTGTAAGTGCACTTATTGGGTATTTCAAGAATGTAACCTTCTTGTTTCAAACCAAAACATAACAATTCGATAAGAGTATCACTACAATACTTAAAAATACAAATACAATACTTTAATATAACCTACACAAAACAATTTACAAATATAAACTAATAATTGTTAATATTTTATTTAAAAATTTACTATTTTTTATTTCACAGACAACATTTTCTTTAAAGGTCTGAGCTTTCCCCATTGGTAATTATATAAACACATTTAAACAGTAGTACAGCACAACAGCAGTAATAGCTCTATACTAAAAATAAAAATCTACTAAAACTGCTTTTGTCTCTTTCGAAAGGTGGATCTGGACTTGAGTGTCTTTGACATTGTTGCTAACCACAATGAAACACTGAGTGGGCCAAACGTCACTATCTTCTACCATAGTCACCTGGGCTACTACCCCTACTACACCAGCTCTGGAGTTCCTGTCAATGGAGGTCTGCCCCAAAACCAGAGCCTCAGCAAGCACCTTAATAAGGCCAGAGCTGATATTGACAAGCTCATTCCATTCAAAGACTTCCGTGGGCTTGGTGTCATTGACTGGGAAAACTGGCGTCCTCAGTGGGTTCGCAACTGGGGCTCCAAGGACATCTACCGGAACAAATCCAAGGAGCTAATAAAGAAGACCCATCCTGGCTGGCCACAAAGCAAAGTGGAACATGAAGCAAAGGAGACCTTTGAGAAAGCTGGACAGGCTTTTATGAACTCAACTCTTCTGCTGGCAGAGAGTCGCCGGCCACATGGTCTCTGGGGCTTTTACCTGTTTCCAGACTGTTACAACTATGGCTACAAGCAGCACCCTCATCGCTACACAGGAGAGTGCCCTAATGTGGAGCATGTGCGTAATGACCATCTCATGTGGCTTTGGAAGGAAAGCACAGCACTGTATCCATCCATATACTTGGACTATGAGCTGAAGTCTTCATCCAACACTGTTAAGTTTGTACACTATCGTGTCAAGGAGGCCATGAGAATTGCTTCAATCGCACGGAATGACTTCACTCTGCCTGTGTTTGTGTACTCCAGACCTTTTTATGCCTACACCTTTACTGTGCTGTCTGAGGTGAGAGAATAATGGAACATAAATACATAATATGATTTACAACAAAAGAGGTGTGTAGAGTAGCTTAAACCTCAGTGGTGAACAATGATTATCAGAGTTAGGTATTCAGTGTGGTCCATAAATAAATAAACATCTCTACAATCATTTCTGCTAGCACTCCTATGAGATTCCAGTAGTAGGCTAGCCCTAAACTAACAGCAGTTCATAAAGAGCGTGGTTGGCTCTTCTAATTTAAATAGGATATTTGAAGCTTGTAAAAGACATTTTGCATGTTTTACTTAAAGCTTGTAATGGGCATGTTAACATATCAACACTGTCAGGACAAACCTTCATATCTCCAAAATGGTAACTTTACAAGAGAAGGAAAAAATGTTCTTAACTTTAAATAAGAGTTAATTGAGCAACATTTTTAAAATCATTTTGGAGCATTTCTATTGGTCCACATATCATCACATTTTAACAAAAAAATGAAAAACAAAAAACAGAGATGCATGATACACTGATATTTTGCATAATACATTAATATATTTTACCCTGTAACAGTTTTACAATGCCTTTTTCATTAAAGAGCCTTGACACAGAGCTGCCCCTGTTTTCAATTTGTAAAAATGGTGTGAAACACATTGGTCAGGCAACCACTCGTACTTGATGACAATGACTTATCTAGGACTTTCAGAAGACCTAGAGTGACATTTTTTCTTTTTACAAATTTGGTCCCAGTAATTATGTTATGTTTCACTGATATGTTAGGCCTTCAGTTCAGCTCCTTAAGTCCTAACCAATTAGAGAGCTCTCTTGGCTGTATCCACTAGCCTATTCTCCATTTGGTGTTTCAAAAATTTGATAGTGAAGTAACAGTGTAACTACCATATCTGCAGGATTAAATATAACAAGCATGGTGATGATTAAATTAAAATTAACTGAAAATTTGTTCCCCATTGCAAAGCCAATAAGTGTTGCCATTTGAGAAACTAAAGAACCTTTCCAAGAAATCACTTGAGTAGGCATACTGCACAGTGGATCTTCAATACATCCAGCACAGGAAGGGAAGTTTATTAGGAGCTATCTTTTCTCTTTTTGATGTGCTCTTAGCATAAAATACAGTGATGAAGGTCCAGTATCAGAATTGTGACCAATCACAGAGAGGAACAGATGCTGTCACAAACATAGTCAAAATAATGAAAAAATACCTTCCACATAAATTCTACTTGAGTAGAAGTAGAAGCAAAATGTGAAAACAGTAAAGATATTATGCATCCATCACATTTCATCTGAGTGCATGTAAATGAGGAAATGTAGTTACTGCACACCTCTGATAAACTCATTTTACCATACTGTAAACCTTCCAATATTCATTTTGATCACTAATTCAGTAACATCTATGGTGTAGACCTTAACATATACTGCATCGTTGTGCATGTAACCTGCTGCCAAGACGAAGAATCTTTGTAGCCACTCTTACTCCTACAAAGCATATGGAAAGCATCAAAAGCACAGATTGTTTTAATCACTGGTCTAGTACTTGATTGAAACCGTCTCTGAAACTGCTCCACTCCTAAACATCTTGAATGCCTGAGATATGGTAAAACACTCATGTGTCATGTAATTATGAATGGAATGTTATAGATCAGGGCTGGTACAGGAACAATAATATTTTGTATTTGATTGGCTTATCTACAGTTATATATCTTGAGGAACATGAAGATTATGCTGGAATTTAATGTCACAACCAATATTACTTTCATATGTTCTTATTGATAGTGTGTTTCACTCCTGGAACTGCCCATAGCAAACAAATGGTTGGTCTCTAAAGCAGTATAGTTTCTAATCAAGCTATAAACAGGTTAACAAATACGAAAATTTCTTCCTTCTACAGTCATAACTGTGTGCTGTTGAATTAAACTGATTGAACTCTTTACAGAGTGATCTGGTCCACACCATAGGAGAAAGTGCAGCACTGGGAGCAGCTGGAGTGGTCCTGTGGGGTTCATCAGAGTATGCTCGATCTCAGGTAAATATCACTAATATGGAACAGATTTAGTTGCATGTCACCAAAATCAAGTTGGACTGAGCTTCTCTGCAGTCTTGCCATGCACTGACAGAGAGTGTGTCTGCTTATAAACCTGAGGGTCTTGACTAATGAGATTTGGTATTAAAAACATATGGGAGAACCAGTTCATTCAACATTCACTTAGGCACTTTCAGCATTCATGACCAACTTTCAGTTAAGGCAGTTTAATCAGCTGGTGGACCTCCAGCAAAAATGTGACTGCAAATTTTTCACTACAGTTGAAATTTCATTTTGTATTTGATGTGATGTTGAGATATTTGAGATCATGTTTCTGGTTAACAAGTTAAACGAACAAGCCTGTGGTCTCAGTAAAATAAATGACATTCTCATTTAAATGCATATAACACTGAATTACAGGACAAATGTTATTAATTAGAATATGAATAAATTAAACAAAAACAAATAAGACAAAGTGAAAATTAAACTACCATTCAACTTTATTACTCAGGTTATCAACAGTGTTGTGGTTAGGGTTAGGTTTTGGGTTGAAGTTAAGGTTAGGTTTAGCACTAGATGACATTTAACTTAATGTTCAGTTACAATTAGTAGACATTTAATTGAATGTTAGTAAGCTTCTACAAAGTGTCTACAGTTACCTTGAACTCTAAAAATATACGGTTTAACTTTAACATTTGATTAAATGTAGATGACACATCACTTCTACTGTATATTGTCGCTGTCAGGACAAAACCCTGTATCTCCATTTTTCAGTATTTTTTGCCACAATTTTAAATTCCCAGCTGTCCTTTACTTTGTGTCAAAAGTTCATGATAAATGGTCTGACAGAATATGTCCAAACAACTTGGAATAAATAATTTCTCCATTATATTCTATTAAAACATAAAACGGGGATCAAGGAGGCGGACACATATGCGGAGATAAGCGACTTTTAAGGGCAAATCCAGGGTCGTGGTTGATACAGTCCAGGTTCAAATGGCCAATATGGATGTATGGAGAATCAGACATGATGACAAACACAGGAAAATTACGGGGGTTGGAGGAACGAACACTAAACAAAACCAACAGCACACACCTCAAACAACAAACAACATCCCAAACAATAAACAACAAAGACCAGCCAATACAAGGGGCAAACACAATGCTTAAATACAACAGGGATGATGAGCGACAGGTGGAAACAATCGGGGGCGGAGTCACAAAACAAGGGGACGGACTAGACGGAAAAACAAATGCATGCGGACAATCAAAAAGTAAACAGAAAAAGCACATGGAGTAGTGGGAGGAGCCAACTGTGACATCTCCAGTAAGGTTTTTGGACATGAGGTTTGGTTTCAACAGCAACGATATGTACCATTTGTCCAATATGCGCTGTTGGAAATCACCAAATGTGACATCGCATCAATGTTGTAACTCAACCAGAAATAGTATAATTCCAGTCATGTTCATGAGGCTGATGATGTGAGGGTTGTCATCACTATATGACAGTGATGTGGTACTGCCAAGCTATACATGCTTATTATGTGGTTTCATTCATTTCCTGTTTACAGAAAGCATAAGGATGAGAATAAATTGACTAACCTTAGAGCTCGGACAATGTAAATTCCCAGATTTATAACATAATAAGGCTTATTATTTAGTATTTACTTGGAAACCAGTGCAAAATAGCAAAGATAGAAGAAATGAATAGAATCATGGACCCACTGGGATTTTGTCATTTAAAGGGTTAACCCTCCAAAATCTAAGACTTATAACATACTAAGTTTATTATTCAGCAATTACAGGCACTTTAGTGCCAACTAACTGAGCTATTCTTAGGTTATAGAAGTGTGTAATAAAACTGGCCTGTTAAGGGGGTTAAAATCCCATTAGCATTTTCTCTTTGCAGGAAGGCACAATAGTGTGAATCTTTATACTTTGAGTCTTTGTCTCCTACTAAAGAAAGAGGACATGTTTTTGAAAGTCCTGATTTAAACCTTCGGTCATGTTTTTACACTGTGTAATAGGTATTTTCAGTTCAGTAAGCACAAACCATACCAGAATAGTTTGTTGACATTTGACTACTGAATTTTGCTTATGTTACTGCAGAGAAACTGTCTAACAGTGAAAAAATACATTGACGGACCACTTGGACATTACATCATCAACGTAACCTCTGCAGCAAAGCTGTGTAGCAAGGCCCTGTGCAAGAAGAACGGTAAATGTGTACGCAAAAGTCTGGACTCTGGAGCTTACCTGCATCTGAGCCCACGCTTCTTTAACATTCAGCTCAACCGAGGAAGCCGCGTGCCACGCTACCACGTGAGTGGACACCTCAACCACCATGACATTCTGGACATGAAGCACAAGTTTACCTGCCAGTGTTACCAGGGCTGGACGGGTATCTACTGCGAGATGCCGCAGCTGGCACACCCGCTGCCTCCCCGCACAAAGGATAGTTTCCTGGTGGAGCTGCTGCTCGTGCTGTCTCTTCATTTCTCCTGTCTGTCCGTCATCATGTTTCTGGGGTTCTGTCTCATCATCAAGTGTCTCATCTTATAACTTGTGCTGCTGAAGAGAAACAGCACTGGATATATTCTTGGATATTTAGATTTGACATGTGGAAATAATGTATCATGAACTGTAATATAAACATTCTGTGTCAGTAGTTATTCAAAATGTGAAAACATTACAAATGGAAATGGAAAGGTTGCCTTTTAAATGAACTCTGTAACATGGAAAACTTTACATCTAGTGGTACATTCACTAACATTCACTGACACCTCTTTAGTTAAATGAACTGCCTATACAATGTGACTATTGACTGACCAACTCATACATCTACAATTGTTTGTCACTGTCCAAATACTTTTAGCAAGGCATCTGTGTGTGTGTGTTGTAGGGCTGTGGTCAAGACCATAATTGTTGAGTCCAAGACAAATATGACTAGTCATGACTGAATCAAGACCAAACTAAAGGGGGCTGAGACAAGTGGGAATGAGAGTGAGACCGGGTGAAGAATAATCCAAATCGAGTGCTTTTTGAGAGCAAGTCTTAACTAGTCTTATCTGCTTCAAGTACAAATTACTGCAAAAATGTAAGGGAAACATTTTCTTTCCTGGAAAAAAAATTAAAAAACAACTCCATAAATTTAAATAATAATAAAGTACCTCCTGATCTACTTAAAAACACAAAAGTTTCAAAGCATTAAACACCTGCTCTAAATGACTGCACAGAAAATGCCAACTTTGAGTGGATGTAACCAATGCACAAATAATGAAACATGAAAATTTTATTAAAAGTAACAGCCTATCTAGTTCAGTCTTAATAGCTTAATTAAGTCATTTAATTTACATGCCTGCTTCAACGCTTCAACACTCACGTGGGCAATGACAGTGAGACCTGGAGGGGTGTGATTGGGAGGAATGGCCTCTCTGATCTGAACCAGAGTGGTGTTCAGTTTTTGGACTTCTGTGCAAACCACAGTTTGTCCATCACGAACACCATGTTTGAACACAAGGATGTCCACAAGTGCACATGGCACCAGGACACCCTAGGCCACAGTGATTGACTTTGTAGTCATGTCATCGGACTTGCGGCCATGTGTTTTGGACACTCGGGTAAAGAGAGGAGCTGAGCTGTCAACTGATCACCACCTGGTGGTGAGTTGGATCAGGTGGTGGGAAAGGTGCCAGTCAGACTAGGCAAACCCAAACGTATAGTGAGGGTTTGCTGGGAACGTCTGGCAGAAGAACCTGTCAAATTGATCTTCAACTCACATCTCCGTCAGAACTTTGACCAGATATCGGGGTAGGTGAGGGACATTGACTCAGAATGGGCCATGTTCTGCTCCTCCATTGTTGAAGCGGCTGACTGTAGCTGTGGCCACAAGGTAGTTGGTCCCTGTCGGGGCGGTAATCCTCAAACCCAGTGGTGGTGGTGCCATAAACAAACACAACAAATCTGTCACACAACTGCATTAAATCAGTGACAAATTTACAGTTAATGCCTTGCATGATAATAAAAGCGTGCAAATGTGTTAAGCCTGGCCGACATCAGTCCAGTTTAAACTCGGAGTTGCTTGAGTGCCAGTGATCTGCTTCCCACGATCCAAGTACACATTCAGTGATACTGAGGTCTGGAATCTGTGGTGGTCAGTCAGCAGCTTCTTTGTTTGATTTGCAAATTTTTTTGTTTCTTCTCAGTAATGGCTTCTTGACAGCTACACATCCTGCCAGACCTATAGTGTTGAGTTCACAGTGGAAGAATGGACAGAAACACCTGTGATTTTTTTCAGATCTGTTGTAAGAGTGGAGCTTGACTCTCTCCTCTCTCTCAAAGATGAAAGCTTTAAGTTCTGTTTCTCTGATGGTAACTGTTTAGGTGGTCTACCAGAACTGATGAAAAAATATTTTAAAAAGTATATAAACAGTAAGCTGTGTTTTCTGTCTGGTTAAAGTTTCAAACACTTTGTACGGTTCCATTTGGCGAGATTTTAAGAGAAATAGCATGAAACCAAACAGTCCAATCATAACAAGCTATTTCAGGCGTGTAGCGCAAAGTTTTAGTACTGAGGAATCAAGGGTTCATTACCTTCATTAAAGTTTGCAAACTAAAATATTGTGTGATACTGCGATGTATTTGGATAATGAATATTTCATCTATCAGTAGCACCCTGTGCTATGTAGGTATAAACTAAACATCAATTTATTTGCACAGAAGACTATGTGGAACCGGTTTTGATGTTTCTTTGTGTTTGCATAACAAACGTTGCTGTAATTTTATGCTATGTTTGGGAGAAATGTCAATGTCTTCTCTCCTTGCCCAAAACCAAAAGAATGTTGTATTGCTTTCTTTATGCATAAACCACAGCCCTGGGCAAGATTGGAGTATTTATTTGCCTTCACATCATTTATTGATCCTGGCATACTGAGGATAACTGCACACGAAGAAAAAAGGAATAAAGAAAAGGTGTGAAGCGTTCAGGGTCACGCACACACAGACACACCTTGCAGCTGTAAGTCTGGACCTGAACACCTCCAGAAACATAAACCTGAAACAGGATCTAGAGACCAAGGAATTCCTGGAGTATGGAGGTGTGGGATGCACTTCTCCAAAACAAGCAGCAGCATTGGACCCCTTGCCGGGAAATGGAGAGGAAGAACACGCCTTAACAGAGCGAGGGTCACTGGGTCTCTTTACTGAGCTCTCCAGAGGGAAACACATCAAAGAGAGTATAAACTTACTGTTGGTGTGTGTGTGTATGCAGAGGGTTGGACAGCAGTGGCATGTGCCTGTACACGTGTGTATATGCACTTAGTTGTAGGATTAACATGTTGGTTCTAAGGAAAGAGCAACTTATTGATGACTAATTTGGCATACATTAAAACAATGCATAGCCTTTTATTTAGATGCACCTCTGCTTTGTATACTTGACTGTAACTTCAACCCCCCAAATCCCCAAGGCGCATTGTTTTTCAGCCAGACGCGGACAGCCAAGACTGTAATTTTCAAGAACAGCTATTCCGCAAGATTTAAACATGAAACATGAAGTCTTGAGAGGACAATAGAACAATTTTGAAATTGAAAGAGCCAAATTTCATTCAAAAATACAAACTTAACTATTAAGGCTGTTGCTTTGGTACAGCAGTGTGCTTGACTCTCCTCTCTCACTATAATGCTTAATTTCACTTTTTACAATGAAATCCCACAATGTTCAGCTCTACAGGCAAAACTAACTGTAATTAGCATAACACCCCTCACTACAGAACAGGTAGAAAAGGAGAGATATAGAGATCAGAGTGGTGTCCCCTTTGCCCCATCCTTCATTTATTCCACTAACATTTTACTTTCCTTCACGCTCTAACCACTAATAGCAGGTTCTCAGAGGCAAAGTAAGCCCCATGTCCAACTCATTACTGCTCATGGAGGTGCTGCATAAGGCACTGTTACCATGCTGTAGCTGTAAGATGGAATGTAAGATAAATTTTGTGTAGTGACCCTACAAATAGCCTATGACAAAAATTCCACTGGCATAAGCTTTTGACTTTAGGCCAACAGCATTTTATTTAATTAAGCAAAGCTTCTGTAAAAACACTTGTTTACTATAAGTCAAAGTTTATTTGTTATGATCCATGGGTAAAAGTACAAGATGATTGTTCCCATATGTTCCTGTAGAACAGGGCGTGGATGACTTTGGATAATTCTGTGTCAGTTTAGAAGAACACCAAGGAAGAAAAGCATCAGTTTAGAAAGTATTTCAAAACTATTTATTTAGTTTGACTACAGCAATGACATCTTAAATTCAGATCTTAGATACTAGTCACCACAAGGAGTTCAAAATATAGACAATATGTAAACAACTTTTGGTGAGAATATCCTAAAGTGTTTAATAACTGACATAATTTTCCCTGCTGCCATGGATTTGGTCATAAGGAACTGAAAGGCTGCTGATTTGAAGTACCTAGTACCTCTGAATGGTAAGCTACCCTCCAACATCCTCCAATTTGGCTTTCATTCTGTCTTTAGAAGGTATTTGAGATGTGTGGTGACAAAAACCAAAAACACTTTTGGTTACAGTAGATATTTTGATATTCTGCTTAAATTACTTGGATAGTGAAGGGAAGTAATACTGAAATCATTTCACAAACGGCCATCTGACAGCAAGTTTCCTACATATCTAAGCCTGCTTTATCTGTGCAGGTACATTTTTCATTCATCAAGGTACAAACAATGTAGATCTGTTAATGGTATAACAGTGGTTTTAAAGTACAATTGTGCACTTTAAATATTTTTTTTTTCCAGTGGAAAAGTATGTATTTGTACCTTTTCATAACCTAATTATGTAAAACAGAACAAGATCATAAAAAGCCTAGAGATGAGATGAGGTGTGTAGAGTCTGTACAACTCAGAAAATATCATTTTAATGGCACAATTATGTTCCCTGACTAAAGGTACTGAGATTTACCCTTGAGGGCACCACCCCAGTGACAAGAGGGGCCCTTGTGACAGTTTTGTACCTTTTTTTCTGAGAGTGGGGAGAACTGTTCTGGAATAAGAAGAAACTATGTGTGAGTGTCTGAGAGGTTAGGTAAGTGGAATTTTGAGCCTCTTTGACTCTTTTTCAATCTTAAACATTCCAATGTTCATTTGCAACATGATGCTGTATGGATCAGCACTCTCATACATCACACAACAAGATGTTTCATTTCTTGTATTTCCCTTGAAATTTTAGAGTTTGGGATTAAATGGCAGGGCTAACATAGTGCTTAGATGTAATCTTGTAAGTGAAGTTTCGTTTATAATCCAGCTTTACATAGAGGAGAGGTTATTAGGTTATCTTGGTGCCAAGGCCTAATGTTAGTATTTGGTGAGGCAGTAACACTTTCCTTAAACTATACTACTTAATAATGACATGATCATGCTATAAACATGTCATGAAATATGTCATATGCTGTTATGAGTTTTCACGCGAATTTTTCTTTAGTAATATAATAACATCTTGTTATCATTACTGTCAGTCATGACATGTTACAAAGTCTGATGCCATGATGGCCGACAGCAAAATTGATATATTACATAAGCTGTCATACCATCAATTTCCAGTAATGGTAATATGACATTGTGATATTATTGAATAAAATCTCTTATGGCAACTCAAGACAGCGTATGACATATATGGCAGGGTTATGACAATGTCACATAGCAGCCTTCAGTTAAAGTGTTGAGCTTGCTGAGCTCTCTGCAACAAGCTAAAAGACAAGAACAAAACTCAGTAAGTTGAAACATCCTGTGCAATTAAAAAAGCACATAGTTTTACTTTCCTATAACCTCTGTCTTTTCATGAACTAAACATATGACTCACTCAATAACAGTTTATTTATAGGCTAAACATGATTTACCGTAATGCCCTGTTTCAAACATGTCAAACTATAAACTTTCCGTACATTTATGTGCCAATTTCAAATGTCAACAACCAAATAAAGAAATAAAATTCATTAGTTTTGGAAGAATCCCTGTTTTCATTACAGAGGTTGAGATCATGTGGCAGCATTTCTGGCAGTTTGAGCGGGAAAGTGTAATTCATAGTCAGCAGGTTTGTACTCTGAAGAAATGCCCCATCTGAGCAAGCAAACTAAATACTATACATGATACTGCAGGGTTCAAAAGAGTTCAGACTAGCACTAAATCAGCACTGGGGGCACATGGCCCAGGCTATGGTTTAATGAAAGAGACCTCCCAGTTAGTACGATGAAATGTGGTTTGAGACAAAATGACATTCTTAACATCCGCAAAATAACCTACCAAGATCAACGTTGTGGGAAAGCCTGGCAGATCTAGCTGTTAGAACAACTTTTTTGCTTTTAGCATTCAGCGCAGAGGGACTGATGTGGAAGCCAGTGTGGGTGAAGAACTCACACTTTCACTGCAGCCCGTTTCTCACATTGTACACACGGACCACTGCTAGTGCCAGTGCTACATCTTAAAAAGGTCAGGGTGTGTCATGCTCACTTGTTGCTGCTAATTGCTGCTTACAAAAGTCTATAATTGACTTCAGCTAACAGGAAGTCTGTAATTTACGGAGAGGCCGAATGAAACAGACAAAGGCCCAAAATGTGACAAAACATTTCATGGTCATTACACAGTTCATTTGACGCAACACATTTCATGGCCTAAACTTCAGCTGCATAACCAACATATAATTCTTCTGCTTGTAAAACAAAAATGAAAGGAAATGAAAATTGAGAATTTGTTCACTTGTCTTTTATTCAAAGTCATGACATTTTCCAACTTTTGCCATGCTTTCACCATGTTTATGGTGAAACTGGAAAGGATATGACCTTTGTAGGTCTCTGTAGGCACTAGCTCTTCATGGTCAGAAAAACTGGAGAGAGAGACAGAGACAGAGAGATAGAGAGAGAGAGAGAGAGAGAGAAAGAAGGAAGTCCAAGAATGGTGATTACTAAATGGTGAAACAAAGCCTCCAGACCACACTTGGATCACTGCAATGTCCTGAGGTTTAAGGGCTGGCGACTCTGCTTGACCAAACATAACCAAATACTCTAAACATCTCCAGA